>NC_051224.1:17432500-17447500 GCF_015220715.1 Pygocentrus nattereri | reverse complement strand
TTTTACTGTTAAAACTGTTGTATGATCACCAGAGCTTTATTTTACTGAAAAGGAGGATTATTTTATTTTTACACACTAATCTAGCTCTGATTTGGAGCTGCAGTAAAAGAGCCACAGGTTGCTCACCGTTAAGTTAGCACATGGAAGCATGTTGGCTTCTATTTTCGTTGAAGTGGGAAAACCATATTACGTTTCCACTCATTCTCTGACACAGTGACCCCCACTCTCTACGATGAGACCAAAACTGACGTTATAGAATCACTGAAGAAAACTTGTAGAATAGCTGTAACATCTGCTGCATGGACACCCATTTCCACAGGATCTTATTTCACCCAAACTGCGCATTTTAACACAGATGAGTGGCAACAGTGTCTCATGTGCTCCAAACAATAGCAGTGAATGAGAACCTTCCAGTTGACTTATCACATCACTTCCATTTTATAAATAAATAAATAAATAAATAAAGGAAATAAATTTGTTATGGATCATTACAAAAGCTTTACTTTGAAAGTAAAGTCCTCACACAGTGAGAAAAACGATGCATCAAGATGCATCCATAAGCCTCTGAATCGTAATTGAATCATGAGGTGCGTAGAGACTCCCACCCTTTGTATGTGTAAAAGTTGTCCATTTTTGGAGACATTTCTAAGGAGACTAAGGTGTCAGATAACCCACTCCCATAAAGAAAGGAAAATTATCATAATGTAGAAAAATAGTGACTGCAGACTTTTTTGAGAGTGAATTTCCTGAAAAGAAAGTTGTTATAAAAGCTAATTGAAGACACAAAATTAAAATGAAACAAAAGATACTAGTTATTGAGGCTTTTGTGTAGATTTGTTAAATGTTTTCTACTCATTTCCTGATGCTGAAAAAGAATAATCTTGTACTTAATGGCCATTTCTTACTGGAAATGAAATAAGTGAAGGGTGCTGTCTGACACTACTGCATAATACTATATGTCTGCACTGTAAGAGAAGGCACAGCTGTTTGAGTGTGTGTGTTTTGTGGGTGTGTGTCCTGTCATTTCAGGGGACATTAGCTTGGCTGAAGCTGCACTCATCAGGTATAACGAGGCATTAATTCATTCAAATTTACTGTGAAATGAGGAGGATGACCACTCAGGTGAACAAGCCACTATTTATGAAAGGCAGTCAGAAGGAGGGGGGAAAAACCCAACCTGTGTTTTTATTAGTATAAGCATGTTTACAGGTACATTTTTGAGCTTGAATGCTTGTAATTGCTAATCTTCTCTTGTTAGGTGTGGAGGCTGTGTGATACCACACTTCTCCTAGAGCTTAATGTTTCCTTTCAGATTTATTCCAGCACAGGTAATTTGTTTGCTTTGGTGGAGAGTTTGGAGTGCATTATCACTGCCATGTGCAATTTGAACACATTTTCACACTCTACTGGTAACTTGTACTTAACAACTGGATATTTCTATCTCTGCAGAACAATCAAAAGCAAACGTGAGATCTGAAAGTATGAACAAGCCTATGAAACAATCAAAAACAAAGTGACCGTTTAGTTGGGGAGTCCTCAGTAGATGCATTGTTAACTTAAAATGAGATAAATATCTTAATTAGGGCTAAACAGTTTGTAGAAAGTATCTAGTTGCAATTTTTCTGACTAATTTTGCCATTGTGGTCCAACAGTTGCCATCAGTTGCTCGAACTGCACACCATGACTCTATGACCCCCTCTTTCAATTGGTGTGTGATTTGGTTCCAAGGCACCTCACGGTTGTCAAAATATGGTGCTTTGAAATTGGATGAAATCCATTTGAATCACCCTCTATATAACAATGTACCCATAACAGTTTTATTTTTTATCATTTTTCTTAATTGGTTAGATGAGTAGAAATTGTGCACTACATTTTACAGAAAATTATATATTAAACCTTAAGCTATGTTAAGATTTTTCCTTAGAAAATCAGCAATTAATTTGACTAGGGGAGTTCAAACTCTTGCATGTGACTATATATTGCACATTTAAAGATAGTCATTCAAAGTGCTCTACAATAAAATCAATCCAAGCATTGAAAGAATCCGTTTAAGAATCATTTCTTAAGTCTTAACCAGGTTTAACCCTGTTATGGGTTGTGTGCTGTAGGTTCAGGTTTCATTTCCAAGTTTTTTATCTTTGTGGAATCTGGAGCTGGAATGGTGTCAGTTTGAGGCAGTTTTCTGTGAAAGTTGCACAATCATTCAAAAGCAGCAGTTCTGTCTGCAGCTCTGGCAGGCTCTTTCATTGAGCCTCATTTAGTTCTCTTAATATGATTGAATTTATTAAATTATAAAGCCTCCAAACATTTCAGCGAGCACATGCATATGAATGAACATTATTCAGACGTCACGCTCTGGGCCAGCAGCTGAAAAATTAGTTTTTTTTCCATTTCCCACTTTTCTTTTGCACTGCTTCCCTCATTTGTTGCGCACACGTCTGTGTGAAGAACACATGTTTGAGAGTTCATCTGAGCACGCAGCAGTCAGTCACCCTTGCTCTGTCTTCTTGGGCCTGTAGATCAGTCTGCTGAATGTGTGTTTGATGGGTGAGGCTGACATTAAGTGGTTGAGTTAGCCTATTTTAAATTGCTTAAATTCAGATTGGTGCAGATACAAACCAATCAGTTATAAAGAAATATAGGTCAAGTTTTGTTTGTATTGAATGGGTTAGGATGCAGGTTGAGATGGTCTATAGGTTGCAGTGAATGACACACATTCAATGTTTTCCCTGTGGATCCCCCTTCATCACTTCATATTTGCTAGAATTTTTCACACATAATTGTTGAACATTGCATTTTTATGAGCATGCATTGCTAACATTAGCACTACCAACCATCGATTAAGGCTACTGTAACTAACTAGACTAACTTAATGTTATAGCTAATGCTAAAGCTTCAGCAGCAGGGCTCTATCCGTGTATGTAAAGGGGCATGATAATGTCTGTTCCAGTTAAGTTTTAATCATTTCGCCGCTGTCGGAAGAAAACCTTGCATCTCCAAAATAGTAACTTTACAGGAGAAGGAAAAAACATACTTTACTTTCAATGTAAGTCAGTGGAACCAGAATTTTTCCCATGTCTTTTTGGGTAATTTCTTTTAGGCCATTCATCATAAAATTGACAAACAATGTAAAGAGTAACAGATACTTTCAAATTATGTCAAAAACTGAAAAATGCCAAAAATGGAGATACAACTTTTTCTTCCGACAGCAACGACTTTTTGGAAAAGTGAAAACCGAACATAGTTTCACTGGCTAAATTGGCAAATCGAACTTTCATTTATAGCTTGCTGTAACCCACTTTGAGCCCCCGTCAAGCTGCTTTGAGATGCTAACGCCGTTCATTACACACAAAAGACAAACTAATCTTTCTTATTAGCTTGCAAAAATGTAACCATAAAAAAAGTCACTTTCAGTTCAAAATGAGACCTACTTGCCTGCAGACTAGACTCTGGTACTCTGGTGGCTTTGCAATGGTCAGCTCGCAGGCTCTCGCATCTTTCTGTGCCAGCTCATCCCTCCACCATCACAGAATCCTATTGGGGCTTGTTTTGTGAGTCTGATTTTGGGCTGTGGTGGGTTTCGCCCAAGGCAATGCTTGAGCAGGGAGTTCTGGCTGCTTGTCTTTTCTTGTGTGAAGAGAGGCGACTGTGAACCTGAGTGCAGGTCTCTCTTCAGTGGAGGAGGACTGATGTAGGAAATGTTTATTGTTGCAACACATTTTTCTCCAGGTACATTTAGTATGGCACTACAGTGAGTGTTAAACTTTTTCACATGCTGTATGATATTTATTTCCGGTGGTTGGTTAGTGTAGTGGGTAACACCTCTGCCTTCTACACTGTAGACTGGTGTTCAATCCTCACCTGGGTAAGCACCCTACACTACACCAATAAGAGTCCTTGGGCAAGACTCCTAACACCTCCTTCGCCTACCTGTGTAAAATGATCAAACTGTAAGTCGCTCTGGATAAGAGCGTCAGCCAAATGCCATAAATGTAAATGTAAATATTTTTCATGAATATATCTCGCAGTACTTATACATAGACATGAAATGTACCTGGCCAAAATATCATACCAATATGATTTCCAATAACATTGTGCGTCCCTGCAACAGTTTCTCAACATTGGGCCTAAAGACCCCTAGATTTCAATGCACTCCCTTACACTCTTGAAAATCACCTGAACTAGAAACAGGTCATGCTTTTAACAGGACTTTGGAGTAAAAAAAGGTGCTTTTTTGTGCCCTAGAATTAAACAGACTTTTGTTACTGTGACTTTTAAGACTGATAAATGTAAGAGAAGTCTGTTTTTTATGGTGCCTCATTTAAAAAGCAATCTGGACTGAAACTGCTTAACTTCATTGTGAATGAGGGGGCCAAAACTAATGTAGGCTAAAATGGTTTTGTAACATCAGTAAAATGTATTTCAACTGTTAAGCTATATAGATTGGACTGGGGATTCAGTAGTACATTTAGGGGCTTCAGCAAATAACAAAACTGAGTTTAAAAAAAAAAAGTGAGCATAATTTGTTTTTCCATTATAATGGGCCCTATAAGCATTTCTGGTTTCATTCAGCTGAGTAGTCAAGTAGATAGGCAATTTTGTCTTGATAGTACAAAGTCAAAAAGAGACCACATTGACTTTTTTTTTTTTTTTTTTTTACTTTTACATTTTGTATAAAAAGAAGCTCAGTGTTATTTGTAGATCACAGTTCAAATATGTAATTTTGTGACATTGACCAAATTAAGGCATTTGAGCTGTCTTGTCTTGTTTGGAGCATCATCTCCTACATTGAAGCTCATGATCAGGTAAAACCTGCGGCCCTTTACTGATAAAACTGGTTACTCCGCTTTAACACAAACTTGTGGTGTCCATTCCAGCTTGAGCGCAATTAAGGCATCAGGTGGACAAACTAAATGGAAAGAAACTCTGCAGTTACTGGAAATAATTAAAAGATCCTGGTTTTTACTCAAATTGTTATACCCATTGTACAAGTTGTGATGTGAAAATATTTTATGAAATAATAATATTGGAAAATAGAACTGTTTTCACAAGTGCTCAGACTTTTACTGTACTTTTCCTTTACTTTTACACTATACTTTTCATGCTTTTCGTTTACTCTCTAAATACACAGTACAATAATTATTATTAAATTTTTTTGATGTGTTAAACATTGTGGAAGTGCTATTTTGGTGCACTAAAGTAGAAAGTCTCTCTCTCTCTCTCTCTCTCTCTCTCTCTCTCTCTCTCTCTCTCTCTCTCTCTCTCTCTCTCTCTCTCTCTCTCTCTCTCACACAGCCCTCCTAACCCCCCCCCCCTTTAAGTCTTATTGACTGTGTGGAGTGGGTTCTAGGAGGTGGTGGCGTTTGGCTGCAGAGGCTGTAGCCTTCACTTCCTGCATTGATCTGTTACTATTGGGCTAATTGTGACTCACCTCTGAAAGTGGCAGTCATCTGTAGAAGAGACTGGTCAATAAAGGTAGAAATGTGGCAAGTGGAAACTCTTGTACAAAGTGGCAGATTGCCTGTCACCTGACACAGTTGCTCTGACAGGGTCCAGATAAGCCCTGAGGCCGGAAAATTAATTTCCTTTTAAGATGTTTATTGCAACCTTGTAGATTGTCCTCCTTGGGACATTAGCTATACGAATGACAGCTGGCAGCAATGATGGCAGTACATGAACAGAATAAAGTACAGGTTTCGGCTATCTCAAATGTCTTTACACAGCCGCCATACATAAAACAGCTCAAAAACAAGTGTGAAATGTTAAGCAGGTTTTGCATTGGGAGGATTTGAGGATTAGATATTTTAACAGCTCTTTACTGAATAAAATTCTGACCCTTTTATTGCTGGACACCTGGCAGGCAAGCCCAGAAGAGACATTCTCGTTTACTGACTGACTTAGTGACTGACAGCCTCTGTTGAATTGCTCATACACAAGGAGTGTAGCTAGCCCTCAGTAGGTGGGGGTAATGCACCCTGTGTTAGCCTGCCAGCCACCATTCATCCAATAAAAGACCCAAGTGCTGGCTTCTTATGGTACAAGGTAAGCTAAAGCTCTTACGTTTCATATGAGTATATCCTTACTTGAAATATTATGCAATGGGTTAGTGTGAGCTGAGGGAGCTCTAGTGCCTTCTGGGGTTGTAGTACTCAAGACCAGACTCAACCTATATTCAATTGAATACAATACAAAGACAAGATACTTAATGTTCAGATGGATAAATTTGATAATTTTTTGCAAATATTCACTCATTTTGAATTTGATGCCTGCAACACATTCCAAAGAAGTTGGGACAGGGGCAACAAAAGACTGGGAAAGTTGAGGAAATTGTCTTATTTCAGCAAGACAATGCCAAGCCACATTCTGCAAGGGTTACAACAGCGTGGCTTTGTATTAAAAGAGTGCAGGTGCTAGAGTGGCCTGCCTGCAGTCCAGACCTGTCTCCCATTGAAAATGTGTGGCGCACTATGAAGTGAAAAAACAACCCGGAGTCCCTGGACTGTTGAGCAACTTGTACATCAAGCAAGAATGGGAAAGAATTCCACCTACAAAGCTTCAACAATTAGTGTCCTCAGCTCCCAAACACTTATTGAGCGTTGTTAAAAGGAAAGGTGATGTAACACAGTGGTAAACATGCCCCTGTCCCAACTTCTTTGGAACATGTTGCGGGCATCAATTTCAAAATGAGTGAATATTTGCAAAAAACAAGAAAGTTTATCCATTTGAACATTAAAAATCTTGTCTTTGTAGTGTATTCAATGGAATATAGGTTGAAAAGGATTTGCAAATCATCGTATTCTGTTTTCATTTATATTTTACACAACATCCCAACATTGGAATTGGGGTTGTAGAGTGGCTAGACGATGCTATTAGACGATAGCCCACAACCTTGACGCATGCTGTGATCTATCCCTGTAGGACATATTTTAATTTAATTATACCTCAACATGTAGCCTAGGTTATTTTCGGTTATTCTGTAAAATCTTAAGATTTTAAAACATTTTGTTGCAGAGGTATGTAGTTGAATTTGTATAGCCAAATAACCTAAAGCTGTCTGGCTGAGGAAGCTAATGTAAACATTTTGTTTACAGTGCTTGTCCAGTGTAAATGGCTTTTACTAAATTTGACAGCCTAGCATAATGCTTAGCCTTGTGTTTTGATAACTAACTGTTGGTAAATGTACTCAAAGGTGCACATTTGCACCTAGCTAGCTAGCTTGTTAGAGTTAACTTTGTTAGTGACATTAAGTAGAAAACATCTGATTAGATGTCATTGAACCTGGCAGTGAAACGTTGCACAGAGATTACACACTTCACAGGTTCTCTGAATATACTCTTGTACTCTATGTTGTACTCTCCTAAAACAAGGGGCAGATGATCAAAGCAGATAAAAGGCCAAAAAGAGCTGTTGGCGGAAGGGCGGCTTTGTTGGCTGGAACATTTCATTAGATTTCTGTAAGTTTAAAATCTGTGTAGTCAGCATAAAAATGGGCTGTAATGGGGCTCATAACTGGGTTGTCAGGCCTATGCAGTTTTTAAATGATGGTTTAGTTTATTACAGCTGAAAGTATTTGCACAAGATAAAGTCCTCAATCCACAAAACTAAGCTTTTGAAGTTGCTTACTCAAAAGTAGTTCCTACTCAAAAACCCTCCAATGTGGCTAAATTAAATAATTCTGCAGAGTGATCTTCAGTTATAGGACACATTTGTTTGCAGTTGTTGCTGCTAAAGGTGGCAGAACCAGTTAACTTTAGAGGGATGATTACTTTTTCACATGGATGTTGTTGCAAAATGTATATTACTTATATTACAGTTTGAATGTGGCTCCAAAACAATTTAGTGTGACCCATAAGCAAAAAATAGGGATGCATTCATACCAGTGCTGGTAGCTGTCCTCAGCCCAGTACTGTGCTCATTTACTCATACTGATACATGTGATGTAAGCAGAATCTGTGCTGCCATGCTAATGAGCAAACAATGCAAGCTAGATGGGTTGCTTACACAGAATTACTGACTCCCTGGTGATTGGACACAAAGCCATTGGTCACTTAAAACATTCCGCCTTGGCATATTCCCACCAAGAATACACTGTGTGATTTTTAGCCAAACACAGTCACAACTGCTTCCCCATTGTGGGTGGAGCAAAATGGAGGACAAAAATGTCCACATTTGGCCCTTCAGTTCGCATGTGCGCCTTTACTCGATTTGGCTGAATATAATAGCGAGGTTTAAATGTTATTACCCTGAACTGTCTTAGTAAAATGGGCTGGAGAGTCTGCGTTGTCTTATGATCTATATTTCAGTTCACAGTGTACTTTTCTGAGCTGCCGTAGCTCAGTTTCTCAGTGTGTGCGCTCAGTTCTTGGGCGCACAGTATGTTAGTTTGAGAAAAACAACTTTATTTGAAACACTCTGTAGTCAGTGCATGTCTGGCTTTAGAGGACATTCACCTACAGCTCAGCCAGCCAAAAAGACTTCAGTCACCCTGCTACAGAGATTGCTGTTGAGACAGATGAGGAGCAGCGGTCAAAACTATGAAACTTACTTCACTAACAGCTGAACTAAAATGCTTTACTGATTTGGAATGAAACCTACTCTTCTCCACTGCCACACTACTTCATCTGAGGCAACTAATGTAACATAGGTAATGCATACCGTTTAAAATCAGCTAGAATTGAATTACTTTGCTGCTGAAGATACATTGCACTCATTTACACTAACAACTGCTTTGTTCTACACTCACTGGCAACTTTATTAGGTACACCTGTTCAATTGCCTGTTAACACAAATAGCTAATAAGCCAATCTCATGGCTGCAACTCAACAAGCATTTAGGCATGTAGAGGTGGTCAAGACAACTTGCTGAAGTGCAGACCGAGCATCAGAATGGGGGAAGAAAGGTGATCTAAGTGACTTTGTGGCATGGTTTTTGGTGCCAGACGGGCTGGTCTGATTATTTCAAAAACTGCTGATCTACTGGGATTTTCAAACACAACCATCTCTAGGGTTTACAGAGAATGGTCCGAAAAAGAGAAAATATCCAGTGACCGGCAGTTGTGTGGACGAAAATGCCTTGTTGATGTGAGAGGTCAGAGGAGTATGGGCAGACTGGTTTGAGATGATAGAAAGGCAACAGTAACTCAAATAATCACTTGTTTACAACCAAGGAATGCAGAACACCATCTCTGAATGCACAAAACATTGAAGCTTGAAGATGGCCTACAGCAGCAGATGACCACGCCAGCTGCCACTCCTGTCAGCTAAGAACAGGAAACTGAGACTGCAATTTGCACGGGCTCACAGAAATTGGACAATAGAAGATTGGAAAAATGTTGCCTGGTCTGACGAGTCTTGATTTCAGCTGCGACATTCAGATGGTAGGGTCACAATTTGGTGTAAACATGTAAGCATGGATCCATCCTGCGTTGTATCAACAGTTCAGGCTGCTGGTGTTATGGTGTGGGGGATATTTTCTTGGTACACTTTGGGCCCCTTAGTACCAATTGAGCATTGT
This sequence comes from Pygocentrus nattereri, assembly GCF_015220715.1. Lineage (NCBI taxonomy): Eukaryota > Metazoa > Chordata > Actinopteri > Characiformes > Serrasalmidae > Pygocentrus > Pygocentrus nattereri. The sequence goes on along the minus strand of NC_051224.1, from coordinate 17,437,987 downwards.
TTAAATATCGCAGCCTACCTGAGTATTGCTGCTGACCATGTCCATCCCTTTATGACCACAGTGTACCCATCTTTTGATGGCTACTTCCAGCAGGATAATGCACCATGTCACAAAGCTCATATCATCTCAAACTGGTTTCTTGAACATGACAATGAGTTCACTGTACTCCAATGGCTTCCACAGTCACCAGATCTCAATCCAATAATGCACCTTTGGGATGTGGTGGAACGGGAGATTCGCATCATAGATGTGCAGCCGACAAATCTGCAGGAACTGCAGGATGACATCATGTCAATATGGACCAAAATCTCTGAGGATTGTTTCCAACACCTTGTTGAAAGTATGCCATGAAGAATTAAGGCAGTTCTGAAGGCAAAAGAGGGTCCAACCTTTTACTATCAAGGTGTACCTAATAAAGTGGCCGGTGAGTGTACATAGTTAATTCCTTATGGTTTCAGAGTACTAAAAATGTGTACTCGTAAAAAATATTATTCATGCACCCCTAGCAAAAATACGGCAAATCAGGAGGGGGACCAGGGGCTAAATACTATTCCCACAGCACTGAGTATAAAATTTGCTGCTCAGCTAAAAGGCTTGACTTATAGATGGCTTAGGGCGTATTTGCTAACTTGCCAGACAGGATGACCATAGAAGCGAATAATTGTACAAATATATCCATTTCATTCAGCAATTACATAATGTTTGTTGGCTATTTTCTTGGATGAGATCCCAGGGATTATAGATAGATCCTTTGGATTTGAGCCCCTGTAAGCTCCTGCATTAAGCTGGCACTGATTCTCTGTTTACTTTGTATAAAGTGGTGGTTTACTTTAATCAGAGAATGTAATAATGCTCACATATTGTTGTTGTGTCTGAGCGGACAATGCGCAGCAGATTGATGGATGACGCTGTTGTTTAGACAAGGCCTATCTGAAAGACCAGAGATGCATGTTTTTTCTCTGATCAATGGAACTGCATCATTTATGGGTGCATTCACATGGGTGGAAATGCTTTTAGAAAATAACAGATTAAAAATAAAAAAAAATAAAAAACCCTGCTGATGTTGTGAGGGAGTGAATGTGTGTCTTTCTAAGCAGGAGAAAAGGAAAGTGGGTTGGTGAGAGACTATGATGATGGATAGCATGTCTCTGAGACCCCCCTGGATCAGATTACAGATGATGAGAGAAGGCGAGGGGGAGAGGAAGAAATGGAGAAACTGTCAAATCATCCTTTCTGTCTTCGACAACTAGCCTGGGGTGGTTCTTGGTCATATTGAATGTTTCCTAGTATGGCTGCAGTAGTAGTGGGCAACATACTGGTTCCTCCAATATACTGTTTGAAATTCTTTGAAAGGTATGAGCTTGCAACAATCTTTATACAGGTGTGCCACAAACAGATAAAACAGCATACAGGAAATATAGCACAATGCATATTAAGGCCCTTTGTAGCCCTTTGCTACTTGAGGGAGTCTCAAAATGAAAATGCACCAAAGTACATTTATCGACCAGTATTTTGGGGATAGCCTTTAGGCAACTTGCCGTGCTTCTGTTTTCACTTCCTCCTCCTCCTCTCTTGGGCAGCTGAATGAATCAGTGCAGTGGTCTCAGGGATTGGTACTTGGATCAACAGCTTGGGCTAACAGCTGCTACTGAAGGTCAATGACTTGTAATAATATAATTGTTATATAAACACACACACACACACACACACACACACACACACACACACACACACACACACACACAGGTAAATAGTACATCTTTACTATTGACTGCCATGGGGCAGTCATGGGCTGGAGGTTAAGGAACCAGCCTAGTCACCGGAAGGTCGCCGGTTCAATCCCCAGAGTCGACAGCACATGACTGAGGTGTCCTTGAGCAAGACACCTAATCCCCAACTGCTCCCCGGGTGCTGCGGATTGGGCTGTATTTATTTTTTTCATTTCTTGAAAGGACATACCCAAGTAATATGCACAATGTAATTACACAGCTGGTTTCCTTTTCCAATTCTGGACACCCTACACGCATTTACTGATCTAGCGCACCAGATTCAAGTAACTTTTTCCTCATGAGGCTTAGAAGAAGAATAGGGAAAAACACAAAAATGTGCAGAGCATGGGAGTCCAGGACTGGGTCTGGGAATCTCTGCTTTTGGACTGGGGTTGTACTAACAACAGAACAATCCGACTCTGAAGATGGGACTACACTAACTTCCCAAACTGTCATTACCACTGAGCAGCTTTTCAGTTGGCAGCTGTGACAGAAGAACAGCTGAACAAGCAGGAATCAGCCAGAAATGAACCAAATACCATTCACCAAACAAAATGGGCTGTAAGATGCTTTACAGACTGACTGGAACAAAACAACAGTAATATTGGTCTAGCTAAGAATGAGAAAACTGAGCTAAACTTGATATTGTGGCAGTTTTATGGTTCAGTCCATACTTGTTAAGTTGCTTGTTAAGGAACTATAATTTGGCTGGAGGAACTGCTAACATTAAAACATATTAAATGCCACATTCATTTCCCTATTTATTTATTTATTTATTTATTTATTTAACTGTTGTATAAAAGCAATAGAACACTTGAGGTCGCGTGTTATCACTATAACATCATGGCTGTGAAGATCTACTGCCACCAAATCACAGAATCGCAGCCATGATGTTGTTTTGCGATAATGAACTCCCTCTCGTGTTCTATTGCCTAATTATTTCGCTGTCGTGATTCAATTGTTACAATACAAAATTGTTTTTGAAAATATTGTGTATATTATCAGTCCTTGTAGCTCACTGACCACCTGCATGTTTCATTATAAATAGAGCAAAATTAGTCCCATTGAACTGGGTTTAGTGCAAGATTTTTATTTTTTTTTTATGTTGCACTACTTAATTTCTTTAACATCTGATCAGATGTATATTACGACACATTGTGCATTATGGATAAAAAGTATGATAATTTTGTTATATTGCCCACCTATTATCTTTTGCCAACAAGACCAGCATTAACCCAATTAGATGAAGTGTTTAATTTTTTTATATAATGCAAGGCACATTACAATTGCAATAAATGGCAATATCATTGGGTTAAAATATTGTCCCAGTCTTGGAGCCCTCTTTCAAACGGTTTGAGATTGTGCTCAGAATGAGATATCTGAGCATCATCCCTTTACAATATTATCTTCATGATTTTATTTGTGTTTATTTTCAGCATGAATGCTTTTACTATTATAATTATATTTGCCCTTGGAACACGTCTGGCTCTGCGGGCTTGTTTTTAGTCATCCTCTTTAGTAAGGAGAATGAATCACCCAAAGAGAAGACTTTCAGCTGAACCATTTCACGAAAGTCAGCAGAGCGAGGGGTTTGAATTGTAGACGAGGAGTGAGGGATTCTGCAGTGGTTGGTGTTATTGGTGTTTGTCACTATATGACCCAGTGTGGCCTCAGGCCACCATAGTCTTCTGTCTCTCAGTTGCTCTCTCTTTACTCCCCCCCCACCCTCTCTGTTTGTATTTCTCTCATATATTGGAGGGTATAATCTATAAACTGTGCCATAACATTTGCACAAGCCACATTAATTATATAAGTGTGTGTATAGATTGATTCACCCCCACCCCAATAAGTTCAATGCAACAAATTAACAAATTGAGTTCGTTCTCCTTGTTTTTTTTGTTTTATTATTTTTTTTTTCAACTTAAATCAACTAATCATTTGGTTCACTAAGGCTGCCTAAGCTTTACTACAACTACCATGTACCGTAGTTCCCCAACATAAATTTTATTAAACCTTATCAATAAGTAAAGCAGCTTGACTTTTGGTCCTCTTTAGCCGTGCATTTGCTGTGTGGAAGTTGTTGATGTGGAATGTATTTGTACTAAATAAAGCATCGCTGTCTTGAAGTGAGCTTTGTAATTGTGTGTGATTGTTAGAATTTAAAGCTTGTGGAGGTGGAACTGATTTACACTCATTACTCACATCCACTTTACTGAACACTGACACATGCCTGCAGCACTGTGGTGGTGGGGCGGGGGGGTGGTGTTTGTGTGTGCGAGTGTGAGCGCGTGTTGTGAGGGAACAGCTCTGCGTCAGCCTGATGTCTGCATGTATGCTGAGTGTGTTTGTGTGTTTAGCATCAGGCACATCAGTACTGGTCATTTTTGTGAGGCGGTTACCATGGGAGACCTGTATCCATGGAGACAACGGGATCCCTGCTGACTCACTCACCCCCTTGCTTACACACAGCTCCATATCTGTCCCACCAAAGAAAGAGTGTTAGTGTACATTTTAGATACTCATTCCAAATCCCCAAATTTCTCCCTTTATACGTCCCTCTATATATATCTCTCTCCCTTTCCATCTTTTTTCCTTCTCTCCTCCCTCTTATTTCGTTTCTCTCTCTACTTTTTCCTTCTTTCTGGCTTTCTTTTGCCCTTGGTCTAGTTTCTCTCTGTTTACTTTGTGCTTTTTTTTCTGTTTCCTTTTTTCTCTGTTGTCTTCTTACTCACTCTCTCTCTCTCTCTCTCTCTCTCTCTCTCTCTCTCTCTCTCTCTCTCTCTCTCTCTCTCTCTCTCTCTCTTAGCCTCTTCTTCTTTCTTTCTTCATACTGACTGCTCAGTTCGAGCAGTCAAGATTAACTATTAAATATGATGTTAATTAATCCATCTGATATGATTCATCATCCAAGGCCACTTCTGCCCTGAAAAAGTAATGTGTTAAATTTACTTGATTCAAAAGTGTACGTCATTTCCACTTCAACTTTTATAACATCAGCACACCTATTGCCAATAATTAGATAGAAGAAAGAAAGAACAAACTTTATTGATCCCGGAGGAAAATTGTAGTGTTACAGTAGCAAGACATGTAATTGAACATAGCCTTACATACACACTGCAGAAAAATAAAAATAAATCTAGACATAGGTCTGACATGCGCCCGCCCACCGGGCCCCACTGGTAGGAAGGCGGGGCCCAAACACGCAGCAGCACCAAACCTCAGTGACGATGGCAGGGAGAGAGCCGTAAGTGTGGAGGAGGCGGAGCACAAAGCCTGAGATCCCCCGAAGGACACGAGTCCCAAGCTCCAATAGAGCTTTTCAGCTCTTCATTCAGTTCTCTCAGTACTGCTCCTTGTCTCTCTTTCTCTTTCTCTCTCGCTCTCGCACTCTCTCTCGCTCGCTCTCTCTCGCTCTCTCTCTCTCTCTCTCTCTCTCTCTCTCTCGCTCTCGCTCTCGCACTCTCTCTCTCTCTCTCTCTCTCTCTCTCTCTCTCTCTCTCTCTCTCTCTCTCTCTCTCTCTCTCTCTCTCTCTCTCTCTCTCTCTGTTCCCTCTCACTCTCTGTTCCCTCTCACTCTCTGTTCCCTCTCAGCTCTTTTTAAAAGGTGCTCACGAGCACAACCCCCCCAAATTGGCAGCTCAGCCGCCCGGGTCGAACATAAGGTGTAATTAAGCGGCCTTGCTGCATAACCATGGGCGGGACCCAGGTGGTAGAGCTC
>NC_051224.1:17377500-17420000 GCF_015220715.1 Pygocentrus nattereri | reverse complement strand
TGTCTTAAACTCAGCAGTTTACTGAACATTTCTGTCAGTATAAGTAGGCTAGTTTATGCTTACATATAAAAGACCGCAGTACAGCTACAGCTGAAAAACTGCATAGAATTGAATAACCCCTTTTAAAGTCTTTTTAAAAGCTTCTAAATACTCTTTTAAAAGCGGTGAATTGGTTTATTGGCACTTTGTGTGACAGGTTAATAACACCTGCAGGTGCTGGATCCATCTGGACAGTTTGTTGGATGCAGTCCATTTTTAAAGCTAATGTTTTTCTTTTTTTTCTTAAATTTTCTTAATTCAATAAAAGAAAATAGAGGCTGAAAAGCATGAATAGCTCCCACAGTGTCAACTATTCCATTTTATTTGTAAACTCGAAGAATGTGAGGAAAAACCACAGAGGAACCAAGATGCAAAAGGTAAAATACTCCAAGAGCATGAGCAAGAACCATTTTGAGCAATCAGTGACAAACCAAAATCACCAAACACTAAGAAACCTATACACAAAAGGAGCAGCTGCCTATAACCTCAAACACGAACAAACGACTCAAAAGGAGAAGATTTCTAAGAGCATGAGGAACCAAAGCTTAAAAGAAAAACCCAACCACTAGATAATGCACATTTAATCTTATATGCATTTTATTAAAGTTGGAAAAACACAGCAGCCCATACAAAGAAAGATCCGTAAAATGGGGAAAGGTCTGTAAAGGTGGAGAATCTGCTAATGGTGCTGGACAATACGGTGCAGGATATCAATGAAGAGAGCATGGCAGGTAATAAGTTTAGGTGAGTGTAAACACACTGCAACCTGTGTGATAACAGCAGCCTCATGGAGTTATGGCATGGAACACTATCAGATAATGCCAAAAAAGCAGCGCACTGTACGATTTAGGGATTTGGAGACCAAGTTGAAATATGTAATTGCATCCAAAGTGCGTTTTGTATCATTGGTTGTGCTTCGGCGGAGGGCTGGGGACTGCGTGGGAAATGGTGTTTGAGCAAATGCTGTACAAAAACGTACATTCTGTCTCAAAAGTACAAGCGCACTACCCATATGCAACCCAAGCGTTACTGCAACCCAACAAAAGTGCAGTTAATGTAGAATAATAAAATAAGCAATATTAAACCCACTAATGAACCATTAAGTTTTATTGGGTACAGTGAGTGATATCTTTGGGATTTTGGATGAATTGAGGCATATACACACGTGGACAAAATTGTTGGTACCCCTCGATTAATGAAAGAAAAACCCACAATAGGAACAAGAATAACTTTAATTTGACAAAAGTAATAATAAATAAAAATTCTATGAAAATGAACAAATGAAAGTCAGATATTGCTTTTCAACCATGCTTCAACAGAATTATTTTAAAAAATAAACTCATGAAATAGGGCTGGACAGAAATGATGGTACCCTTAATTTAATATTTTGTTGCACAACCTTTTGAGGCAATCACTGCAATCAAACGATTCCTGTATCTGTCAGTGAGACTTCTGCACCTCTCAGCAGGTATTTTGGCCCACTCCTCATGAGCAAACTGCTCCAGTTGTCTCAGGTTTGAAGGGTGCCTTTTCCAGACGGCATGTTTCAGCTCCTTCCAAAGATGCTCAATAGGATTTAGGTCAGGGCTCATAGAAGGCCACTTCAGAATAGTCCAGTGTTTTCCTCTTAGCCATTCTTGGGTGTTTTTAGATGTGTGTTTTGGGTCATTATCCTGTTGCAAGACCCATGACCTGCGACTGAGACCAAGCTTTCTGACACTAGGCAGCACATTTCTCTCTAGAATTCCTTGATAGTCTTGAGATTTCATTGTACCCTGCACAGATTCAAGACACCCTGTGCCAGATGCAGCAAAGCAGCCCCAGAACATAACAGTTCGTAAACCTCCATGTTTCACAGTAGGGACAGTGTTCTTTTCTTGATATGCTTCATTTTCCCGTCTATGAACATAGAGCTGATGTGCCTTGCCAAGAAGTTCCATTTTTGTCTCATCTGTCCATAGGACATTCTCCCAGAAGCTTTGTGGCTTGTCAACATTGTAGTTTGGCAAATTCCAGTCTGGCTTTTTTATGTTTTGTTTTCAACAATGGTGTCCTCCTTGGTCATCTCCCATTAAGTCCACTTTGGCTCAAACATCGACGGATGGTACGATCTGACACTGATGTTCCTTGAGCTTGAAGTTCACCTTTAATCTCTTTAGAAGTTGTTCTTGGCTCTTTTGTTACCATTCGTATTATCCGTCTTTTTGATTTGTCATCAATTTTCCTCCTGCGTCCCCACATCCAGGGAGGTTGGCTACAGTCCCATGGATCTTAAATTTCTGAATAATATATGCAACTGTAGTCACAGGAACATCAAGCTGCTTGGAGATGGTCTTATAACCTTTACCTTTAACATGCTTGTCTATAATTTTTTTTCTAATGTCCTGAGACAACTCTATCCTTTGCTTCCTCTGGTCCATATTGAGTGTGGTACACACCTTGTCACCAAACAGTACAGTGACTACCTGTAGCCTTATATAGGCCCACTGACTGATTACAAGATTGTAGACACCTGTGATGCTAATTAGTGAACACACCTTGATTTAACGTGTCCGTTTGGTCACATTTTTCAGGGGTACCATCATTTCTGTCCAGGCCTGTTTCATGAGTTTATTTTTTTAAAATAATTCTGTTGAAGCATGTTTGAAAAGCAATATCTGACTTTCATTTGTTCATTTTCATAGAATTTTTATTTATTATTACTTTTGTCAAATTAACGTTATTTTTGTTACTATTGTGGGTTTTTCTTTCATTAATCGAGGGGTACCAACAATTTTGTCCACGTGTGTACATATTCCTACAAATTTACACCATTGAGATTAAAAGTTGGGCACACCATGTTTAAACCTTTTAAAATGCTTTGTATTGTTATGATTGCAGTACATAGCAGTATAGTTAGTATAGTTTGACTTCCCAGATCATTTGTCAGTGCAGCCCTGCCTTAAGGCAGGATTACAGCTTCAGGAAACAGGCAAGGAGTTTGGAGAGAACAGTTTATTTTGAGGCTGAAGATTTTTTATCTCCTAAGAAATTTGTAGTTTGTCAATAAAGAAAAACATTCAGCTATGAATCTGTAATGCAGCTGGGGAAATATATTTTGGAATGACAGACATTATACTGCTTCTCCTGCACTGCAAGATTAAACCTGCTTCCATTAGGAACGCTAAAGAAAAGATGAAAAAGCGAGAAGATGACTGGAGCGTTCATCTCTTTTTTTCAATGGTTGATACTATGCCAAATCAACCTTGCTGCGAGGACACATGAAGACACAAAAATAACATTGGCTCATTCCGGACCTCAGGCTACAAGAGCAAGTGAGCCTACAGAAACTACAGACTAGAAACTACAAACGCATACATAGCAGACAAAAAAGTGAACCCTTTGCAAAAATTATGTGCCTGCATTTGTTCTAGCAGCAGTTGGGTGATTGGGGCATGCAGGTCAAGGTCAGAAGCTCTGAGCTTTTTTTTGAATAGCTGCCGGCTTGTGTCATTTTCCTGAATGGTTAAGACAGAGAGAGTCTTTAGAGGTCAGAAAGGGCACAAAGGCAGCATGAGCGAACAAAGGTCAGCAACTGATGTGATTAAATGGACAGGAAGCGAGGTATGGAGCAGAAGAATAGAGGAAGAGGTGAAGTAGACATGGACGAAGGAGTGGAACTTGATTGACACAGGAAAGCTTTTAGCCGCTGTCTGAAGCAACAGAAAAAGAGAGTGGGGAAAAGAGGCTTTATTAAATCTAATTAAGTATTTGGCGGGTGGGCAAATGGGCTTGTAATTGTGGTCTACTTTGTGCAGATGCTTGATTAAAAATTCTTTACTTTAGGCTTCTTAAAATCAGTGAAATTCTTTCCTGAAGAATCATAAAAAATAATTATGCATACGACATACACCATAACCATTGTTACAGCTGAAGGCATGTTTTTAATGTAATTTTCTTCAGTAATTTTGATCTAAAGGCTTTCATTTAAGTTTCTCCATTGTTTCTAAGGCAAATATACAAGTTAAAATTGATACCAGTGTATACATTTATGTCCAACACAATGTATATTTTAATGAATGTTTGTTTTTACTGAAATTTAGAGCATGGAAAATGTAGAGTTGGAGCCGCTGTCACACTAATAACTATGTTTCTTATTAAAAGTGAATGTACTTGTTAATGCATTTCAGTCAAACACTAAATTATGGCTTGCACAAAAGTTATGCCCCATTTTGTGTTTTGTTACATTTTCCTGTATGCTAAATGCAACTAAAATATAGAAACTGTGCATTACTATACTATACTACTATAAAAGACATGTTCATTTATTTATACTCCTAGCCCAGATCACATTTTTTGGTATATCAACATTTTATCCAGTATCTCAGTCTGGATGCTCTGGCTGCTCAAATTGGATTTAAAAGTGTCTTTTGCAGTGCAACATGATGAATGTTAAATTTAGAGTGACAGAAGTGCTGGGACTTGAAGAGCACCAAAGATTAATTTTGAAGAGTTTCTAGGGCAAGATAATGCAGCTCCATCTCAAATGCGTCTACTTTTGAAATCCATGTCACCGGTGTAGTTCCTGACGCGTACATCAGTATCACAGCAACCCATGCAGATAGGTTGCTGATGTCTGGACATACAGCTGATCTGATCACTTGCTAATAACAGAGTGGACAGTTGTCCCAAAAGATCTGGTCTGAGAAACAAATCAGATTTGCCTGCAGAAAATCAACAAAACAGGTCATTTGTCATAGTGAGTTATAACCTTTACATATGACTGTCAGTCCTAAAAGTAACATTGCAGAAGCAGCCTGTTGAACTGTAAAGGATAAAAAGAGATTGGAAAATGGTCGTGTAAATATTTTTAGTCAGGGGACCTACACAAACATCATAAGTGGGCCTCATTTGGAAAAGAACAAAAAAAACAAATGTGTGTAATATGGTTCCAAAGCTAGTTGTCCCCAGAATTCTGGGGGACACATGCATTCACTGTTTGGTGTTGTGTGTTTGTTTTTGTGTGTGTGTGAGAGATACTGATTCTGATTATTTCATAGAGGCTGGATAAAATATTGATACAGCGATATATCGCATGACTTTCTTTTTGCAATATGTTATCAATACACTGGCACCAAATATTAATTTATTGAAACATGTATGTGGTGTAAACTCTGTAAATGGACTTCCCTTCCAAATTGATTTATCAGATTCCTTATCTCATGACTTCCCATGGTGGCGCTAAAGTTCTAATCTAGTGAATAGGTAACCCTGCAGTGAAGGAAAAGAAACTCAGGAGAGAAGTGGTGGACAAGCAGAGGGAAATAAATGCGACAGGCACCGACCTCCTTCATGTTGTAAGTTTTTTGGCTTTTACAGCGTTCAAGGTGCAGATGAAAGACAGATTATGCGATTCGCAAAAACTGCCTTGTTAAAATGAAGTAATCGGGCAACACAAGAACATGCTTAGCTACTTTCTTTATCATCCTGATCTGGTTGTTGAGAAAACAGCTAATATTGTCATAAATCAGTCAACCTACATTATTATAGTTTTCAGAGCAAAACTTCCTTTTACGTCCCAGAGGGCTACCAGTATTACCAGTAGTCTATTGCTGGGTTTATTTTAGTTCTGTAGTTATATACATTTTAGTGCGGCACAGTATTTTTCTGCTTTTAAACACTTTAACCCCAGAACTGTTTGACTTTCTGGCAGTTAATGGCTGTTTTGTGTTGGAATGGAGACACGCAGTCAGTGTGAGTGTGTGTTGAAGAGGCATGAAGCTAAGCAGTGTGCTTTGTTTTGTATTGCTTCAAATTGGTTGCCATTCTGTGAAACTGACACTAATGAATACATAATTCCAGCTATTTGCCTGTTTAGGAGTATTTTGTTTCCTTCAATTACATGGATATAGTGATGTATTGTAGAGGATTGTCTTGCAATATATCGAGTATCACAGAATCGTAGTATTTTGATATCAGCAACAAAGGGGGGGCAGTATTATGGTATTCCTGTTGTGATATGCCCTGTGATTCCCACCCCTTGTATATCATACCATTATTGTTTGTGTGTGCACGTGTGTGACAGTGAGTGATGTGTGTCTTATTGTGTTAGCGATTGCAATGTCAGCCCTGGGGGGAGCATAATTAGATATTATTGTATTTCTTCTGATCTCCTCATTTATTCAAATGATGGCAGGCGCTGACCCTGCTGCGGAAAACTACATGTCTCTCAGCTCCACAACATTTATGAGGGGGGAGAAATAGGGAAGGGGAGAGGTAGTGAGATGGGGGAGTGATGACGAGTGTTGGAGAAATTGGAAGAAGGTATGAGGGGGAAATTAATTTGAATTGCAATATAATTTATTTTCCTTTGAAAATGAAAGTTGCTCACTCTCCTTGTCTGGAGTGTGTGTGTGTGTGTGTGTATGTGTGTGTGTGTCTGTGGACGTGGTGCATGTGGTCTCCTCATGTCCTGAGAGCAGCACTTAAAAAGGATGGCATTCTGTGCAAGACTGTTGGGAGCAAGCAAGACAATTTCATACACTACCTCAAGTGTATGTCAATATCACCATGTCCAATCAGGACCTCTCGGTGGATGAAAGTGTGTGTGTGTGTGTGTGTGTGCATGTGTACTCGCGGAATGTTTGTATTGCTTCATGCTGAGAGTTGATGTTTATCGTTTTCTGAGGTCTCTGGGTGCTTATAGTGCAAATGTGTGTGCTTTCTGAATAAAAGATGGAGAACTTACTGTTACAGATAGGCTGCCTGCTGTAACCTTTTTGCTTTAATATTAAAGATTTTTTTATTAATTTGAGAGAAACTGGACCTCTGACTGGTTGAGTTCACATTCAGGCCTAAAGTATATCAATATGTGGATTAGATTACGAGCATGAGTAACTATCTAAGCATGTAGAATTGGGAGGAATGTTTTAAAAGATGGTACAGATTACTGATTACCAAAGAATATATTAAAGTAATCTGATTACCTTCTGTTATTTTGCATTGCTTATATTTTCAGTCTTAGAATTAAATAAAAGTACAAAAACAAACGTCCAGCGTCTCATTAACTTGACACAAGGCAAATGGAACACTTCTTTTTATGAAGCGAAGTGGTAGATTATAGGTCAGTTAATGTCTGTGCTTTTTTAAAGATCTTTAAAGATCCCTTATCAACAATGATTATAAATAGAGACCATTCTAAAAACCCTGCTGGTGACAGCTAGATCCCAAAATTAAAAAATGTAAGTCTGCACAAGTCTTGTGATATTCAGAGTGGCAAATTTCTGCAAAAAGTAATGAGTTTGCTGCTGTGTGGTTTGAATGTAATCCTGCTAGTAGTTGCACTGTTTCTACATGTATTGCATTACATATTGCATTACTACTGAACTAAAGATTTCCGTGGAGGTGAACATTGACAAGTTCTTCTAGGGGGCCTATCGCTCTGTTTTCCGTGCTGCTCTGGGGCTCTCTGATCACTCGCTAAACCACCTCCTTCCAAACTTTAGGCAGAAGCTGAAGTGTGCCAAACCTGTAGTCAGCTCTGGGAAGAGGTGGACCAACAAGGCTAAAGAAAGGCTACAGGACTGCGTGGAATTAACAGATTGGAGTGTGTTTGAGGATGTTACAGGCAGCCTGGATGAATATACAGATACTGTGACATCCTACATCAGCTTTTGTGAAGACACCTGTATTCCCACCAGGAAATAAAATATATCAACGATAAGCCCTGGTTTAATGACAGACTGAAACCGTTACAGTGGTCTAAAGAAGCAGCATATAGGAGTAGAGATCGGGCTCTGTACAATCCGGCTAGGAACACACACAATAAAGAAATCAGAGCTGCAAAAAAGAGCTACTCAAACAAGCTGGGTAGTATGGTGTCCACAAATGAGCCATCAACCATCTGGAAGTGCATGGAGGACATCACCAGCTACAAAAGGACACCCTCCCAGGCAATGGACGACAGTCAGCTGATGAACTTAACACCTTTTACTGTAGGTTTGAAAAGCCCAGCTCCACATACCCATCCAGCACAGTTTCACACCATCCTATCATTCAGCCATCCATTCAGCCTGCTCTGAAGATCTGAGAAAAGATGTGCAACGACTCTTCAGGAGACCAAAAGTGAGGAAAGCTCCAGGACCAGATGGTGTTTCATCCTCCTGTCTGAGGGTCTGCGCTGACCAGCTCACACCAGTCTTTACAGCATGCTTTAAAAAATCACTGGAGCTGTGTGTCATACCTTCCTGCTTCAAACGTTCCACCATAGTACAAGTTCCCAAGAAAGCAACCATCACAGGATTGAATGACTATAGACCCATTGCATTGGCCTCTGTAGTCATGAAATCCTTTGAGAGACTGGTGCTCTCCCATCTGAAGGACATCACAGATTCTCTGCTAGACCACCTGCAATTTGCATACCAGGCAAACAGGTCAGTGGATGACAGTGAACATGGGACTCTAGTTTATTCTTCAGCAGCTTGAACACTCAGGAACATATGCAAGAATTTTATTCTTGGACTTCAGCTCAGCCTTTAATACAATCACCCCAGGACAGCTACACAACAAACTACTCCAACTCAGCGTGCCAAGCCCCACCTGCCAATGGATCACCAACTTCCTCACCATTGCTCTTCTCTCTGTACACAAACTATTGTCCCTCCACAGATCCCTCAGTCAAAATCTTGAAGTATGCAGATGATACTACTGTATTGGTCTCATACGAGATGGTGATGAGTCTGCTTACAGACGGGTGGTTGTTTAGGTGGTCCTTTGGAGCAGCCACAATAACCTGGTTCTGAACACAGCAAAAACAGTGGAGATGACAGTGGACTTCAGGAAGAGCACTCAAGCCCTGCCAGCACTCGTCATCCTGGACAGAACTGTGATGGCAGTGGAGTCCTGCAAGTTCCTGGGCACAACAATTACCAGGGACGTGAAGTGGGACAAGTAACATCAGCTCCATCATTAAGAGAGCCCAGCAGAGGATGTACTTTCTGCGTCAACTGAGGAAGTTCAACCTCCCCCAGGAGCTGATGGTGCAGTTCTACACAGCCATCATAGTCTGTCATCACCACGTGCATCACAGTGTGGGGCAGCTCAGCTACCAAGTATGACCTCTGCAGACTGCAGCGCATCATTAGGTCTGCAGAGAGGACAATTGGGGTTAAGTTGCCTACACTGCTGGAACTGCATGCCTCCAGAACCAGGAAGTATGCAGAGAAGATCTCCACAGACCCCTCTCACCCCAGACACCACCTGTTCCAGCTCCTTCCCTCAGGCTGGCGCTTCAGTCAGATGAGGATCAGCTCATCCAGGCTACAAAGGAACTTCTTCCCACAAGCCATCACTCTCTTGAACAGTTAAAATATTACAAAAAACAATATTTTAGCTTCAAACTACACTTCCATATATACTGGTATATAGTATTAAGTCTCATCTCAAACCAGTGTTTATTCTAGCATCTTACTTACCTGCCATATTAGCCCAACTATCTGACTGTCTCTCTGAAACTACTCCCTTTAACTGCTGCTGCACTCAGCCCTTTAACTTTAGACTCATACTTTGCACATTGTAAGGTTTACAGGTATGAGTGTGTGTGTCTGAGTGAGTGATGGTAGGAATGCAGGCTTTATTTTATTTTGTTATATTTTATATTTATTTTATCTTATTCGTTATATGTGAATGTCTGTCTGATACTGTGCACTGTGAGCTCCTGTAACTAAAACCAATGTCCTTGTATGTGTAGCATACCTGGCCAATAAGGCTTGATTCTGATTCTGATCTGAACTCCTGTATTGGCCTATATGATAGTGTGATGTAATCAGATATTGCCTATGCTTGTTTCTGTTCAGGGAAATGTATAAGCTCTAATCAAGTCATTAAGTTATGATCAAACACTATAGGAAAGGAGACAAAATAATGATGTATGATGAATCTTGCTTAATTTGACCAAGCAAATGGACTCACAAAGGCAAATTATGCTGTAGTTACATAATACATAAAGTCATTATCCTTTCATGTTAAATTGAGATTGTGGAATTTCTGTTTGGAATTAATAATAGAATGTAGAGCTCTAATTTGAGTATGGAGACTCTGCTCTTTAGATGCTGAAGATTCCCAAGGGAACTTTATGTAATCATTGAAACATTGTTTTTTCCCTTTTTTAAATACAAATTCCCTTTTTTTGCTGTATTTACACATTGTGTGGGAACTTCAAGGGTGAAAATGAGGATGTGTTAGCTCTTCAAATATCTGAGGGGCAGTCTTTGGAAACTGCTTAGTTTATAGCTCTGCAATTCTACCTTGGTCTGAGCATTAGGGAATTAAAATGATCAACTTAAATAAAGAAAACAGTAAATCACATGGGGTTCAGCAAGAGGAGCAGGGCTCATTAATTTATTCACAGAGATGCTGAATATAATGATCTGTTTCAGTATGTAGGAAAAGCAAAGTGGAGCTGTAATGAATCACCAGCAGAAATGAGCCTTAAATTTCAGGTGATGCAATAATGTTTGGATCCATAGACCTTCTGCTGTGGATTCAGTTCTTCTAATGGTGCAATGCTGGAAATAAAACAGCCACTTAGGGTGTGATGGAAAAACAAGGCAGGGATTCAATTAGTGGTTCATGTACATAAGGTAAATGTGGCTATTAGCTGGCTGTAACACAATTATAATGTGGGCCATACCAGATACAGTGGAACAAAAAAGTATTTAGTCAGCCACTGATTGTGCAAGTTCTCCTACTTAGAAAGATGAGAGGTCTGTAATTTTCATTAAAGATACACTTCAACTATGAGAGACAAAATGAGAAAAAAAATCCAGGAAATCACATTGTAGGATTTTTAAAGAATTTATTTGTAAATTATGGTGGAAAATAAGTATTTGGTCAATAACAAAAGTTCAACTCAATACTTTGCAACATAACCTTTGTTGGCAATGACAGAAGTCAAATGTTTCCTGTAAGTCTTCACCAGGTTTGCACACACTGTAG
Source organism: Pygocentrus nattereri (assembly GCF_015220715.1). Lineage (NCBI taxonomy): Eukaryota > Metazoa > Chordata > Actinopteri > Characiformes > Serrasalmidae > Pygocentrus > Pygocentrus nattereri. The sequence continues at coordinate 17,408,987 of NC_051224.1, read as the reverse complement.
CTCGTATTTTGGCCCATTCCTCCGTGCAGATCTCCTCTAGAGCAGTGATGTTTTGGGGCTGTCGCTGGGCAACATGGACTTTCAATTCCCTCCACAAATTTTCTATTGCATTGAGGTCTGGCGATTGGCTAGGCTACTCCAGGACCTTGAAGTGCTTTTTACGGAGCCACTCCTTCGTTGCCTGAGCGCTGTGCTTGGGATCATTGTCATGTTGGAAGACCCAGCCACGTTCCATCTTCAATGCTCTCACTGATAGAAGGTGGTTTTGGCTTAAAATCTCACGATACACGGCCCCATTCATTCTTCCCTTAACACGGATCAGTCGTCCTGTCCCCTTTGTAGAAAAACAGCCCCAAAGCATGATGTTTCCACCCCCATGCTTCACAGTAGGTATGGATGCAACTCAGCATTCTTCTTCCTCCAAACATGACGAGTTGAGTTTTTACCGAAAAGTTCTATTTTGGTTTCATCTGACCACATGATATTCTCCCAGTCCTCTTCTGGATCATCCATGTGCGCTCTGGCAAACTTCAGATGGGCCTGGACATGTACTGTCCTAAGCAAGGGGACACGCCTGGCACTGCAGGATTTGAGTCCCTCTCGGCGTAGTGTATTACTGATAGTAGCCTTTGTTACTTTGGTCCCAGGTCTTTGCAGGTCATTCATCAGGTCCCTCCGTGTAGCTCTGGGATTTTTGCTCATTGTTCTCATGATCATGTTGACCCCACAGGATGAGATCTTGCGTGGGGCCCCAGATCGAGGGAGATTATTAATGGTCTTGTATGTCTTCCATTTTCTTACAGTTGCTCCCACAGTTGCTTTATTCACACCAACCTGCTTGCCTATTGTAGATTCACTCTTCCCAGCCTGGTGCAGGTCTACAATTTTCTTCCTGGTGTCCTTCGACAGCTCTTTGGTCTTGGCTATGGTTAAGTTTGGAGTCTGTCTGTTTGAGGCTGTGGACAGGTGTCTTTTGTACAGACAACGAGGTCAAACAGGTGCCATTAATACAGGTAAGGAGTGGAGGACAGAAGAGCTTCTTAAAGAAGAAGTTACAGGTCTGTGAGAGCCAGAAATCTTGCTTGTTTGTGGGTGACCAAATACTTATTTTCCACCATAATTTACAAAGAAATTCTTTAAAAATCCTACAATGTGATTTCATGGATTTTTTTTTTTCTAATTTTGTCTCTCATAGTTGAAGTGTACCTATGATGAAAATTACAGACCTCTCATCTTTCTAAGTAGGAGAACTTGCACAATCAGTGGCTGACTAAATACTTTTTTGCCCCACTGGAGATTTGAGTTGCTAAAGAATAAGTCAAACAAAGCTTCTTTTTAAAACCACCAGCCTTAAAGACCTTGAATCACTTGAGGCAAATCAGTGTGATATACATCTGACTAGACAGGGTCAGATGCAGCTTGTGATGTCCATCATTAAGATTTTTATTTTTATTTTTTTTAAAAACAAAGTCTTTTCGTCCTATGGGAAGGACTATAGGGGCAGGATTTAAAAAGACTCTTTTCGCCAGACAATTGATGGTAGCCAATTCATTAATGCTTAAGATTATGATCCAAGACATTCATTGAAATATTAATAAGCTTGATGAAAAAATCATATTTTATTGGATACTTTCCATTAGTCTATTGCAAACCCTAAATACAGAATTTCTTGTGAAAACCTTTTTGATTTCTTTAAAAGTCGATTTACAATTATTATGAGTATAATTTTAATTTTTAGTTCATACATTCGTTCACTTCTGAGAATTGAGTTAGTCTAATTGGAGCCTTATTTTAACCACACCCCTGCATTTTAGAGCAGGAAGTGCAACTGCATCCCTGTCCTTCAGTGCAACATTGTGAACAGATAATGTGTTCCATACTCTAAGAATCACCTTAAGAACTAAGAATTGTCGCTCACAAAACGTACATTTAACTTATCTGCAGCAAACCTTTTTTTGTGTTTTAATAAAAAATATGATGGTGTGTACAGTTGTTCAAGGCTGGGTTTCCTAGTCATGTATTGGCTACCATCTTTAAGTTATATTCAGAATTAGGTAAATTTTAGGTTTAGGTGTGACCTGTCCAGGGTGTATCCTGCCTTCCACACAATGACTGCTGGGATAGGCTCCAGCTCCCCCTGTAACCCCAAAGAATAAGTAGCTTAGAAGGTGTGTGTGTTTCAGGTGCTTAAGGAAACATTTTTGTGGCATAACAGTGGGTCGTCACTGAACCATCTGCAATATTTTTGTGCGATAGTAAGTGTGAATGTGGATATCTGTTTTGATGGTGCTAAACACGAGCCCCACAAGTGCTAAATGTTGTTTCAAAGTGAACTATGTCAGATGTAAAAGACTAGACAGCAGAAGGTGATCTGCTGCATTTTCATTTGAAACATAACAAACATCTATGATTCAGCCGCTCGGCTGAAGAGCTTTGTGGTTTGCCATGTTTTTATGTTGCATTATCTGTGCTCAATTGTGGTATAATGGTTATGACAGAACTACCAGAGGAAGAATTGTAGCTGGTATATTGGCCACTATTACCTCAACAGCAGATCTATTTAGGCTTTCTTATAGGCTTGGCAGTCCAAGCAGTATTTATTTGCATTTCTCACACAATTAGCATAATTGTGTGATGACTATCCTGGCTTTGCTTGTGTTTTTGGACACCATTTATGCACAAGTAGCCTGGAAGGGTTTACCACTGAACAAAAAAAAAAATACTCTAGGGGAAATATGTGAGTATCTGCTTTGTTGCTCTCTGTTGCAGAAAGTTGCATCCTTGTGTTTGTCCGTTTAGAATTTGTGGTCTGTTTGACCTGAACAGACCAGCAGAGTGAAACGTTAACATTGAAACACACGGCTCTTCAGCACCTTTTACTCCCTCTGCCTTTAACCTCAGATGTCCTCATTTGCTGCATCTCTCTTCCTCTTGATTTCTTCAGCTTTATCTCCTCACCTAGTGTCTTCACCTCTTATCGTGGCTTCAGCTACATCAGGTGGATTTTTAAGACAACTTAAATTCGCACAACCTGTGCTTCAGTGATGACCTCCCATTGCTTCTGGTGCTGGCCTCATACCCGGCTGCCATGATGTGGTTGCCATGTACTGTTTGGCAAGTGTTGCCCAATGACTAATCCATCATTATATGCTTTATTTTTAGGTAAGGTACTCAGTGTGCACAGTGATGTATAAAAGAAGGATCTGGAAGGACAGTGTTTTTAGGTTTCAGTTGATTTTATACTGTTGCTCTAACCTACAACACTATTTACAAAATGTTAATTAAAACGCAATGCTATGATGTGCAAATAATTTAAAACCCTGTTTTTATTTGAAAACAGTACAAAGGTGACATATCAAATGTTGAAACGGATTTTATTTCTTGAGAAATACCAGACAATTTATTAGGTACACTTTATTAGGTACACCTTGATAGTAAAAGGTTGGACCCCCTTTTACCTTCAGAACTGCCTTAATTCTTTGTGGCATACTTTCAACAATGTGTTGGAAACATTCCTCAGAGACTTTGGTCCATATTGACATGATGTCATCCTGCAGTTCCTGCAGATTTGTCGGCTGCACATCAATAATGCGTATCTCCCGTTCCACCACATCCCAAAGGTGCATTATTGGATTGAGATCTGGTGACTGTGGAAGCCATTGGAGTACAGTGAACTCATTGTCATGTTCAAGAAACCAGTTTGAGATGATATGAGCTTTGTGACATGGTGCATTATCCTGCTGGAAGTAGCCATCAAAAGATGGGTACACTGTGGTCATAAAGGGATGGACATGGTCAGCAGCAATACTCAGTTAGGCTGCGACATTTAAACAATGCTCAATTGGTACTAAGGGGCCCAAAGTGTGCCAAGAAAATATCACCCACACCATTACACCACCACCAGCCTGAACCATTGATACAACGCAGGATGGATCCATGCTTTCATGTTGTTTACTCCAAATTGTGACCCTACCATCCGAATGTCGCAGCTGAAATCAAGACTAATCAGACCAGGCAACATTTTTCCAATCTTCTATTGTCCAATTTTGGTGAGCCTGTGCGATTTGTAGCCTGTTTCCTGTTCTTAGGACAGGAGTGGCAGCTGGTGTGGTCTTCTGCTACTGTAGGCCATCTTCAAGGTTCGACGTGTTGTGCATTCAGAGATGGTGTTCTGCGTTCCTTGGTTGTAACAAGTGGTTTATTGAGTTACTGTTGCCTTTCTATCATCTCTAACCAGTCTGCCCATTCTCCTCTGACCTCTCACATCAACAAGGCATTTTTGTCCACACAACTACCGCTCACTGGATATTTTCTCTTTTTCAGACCATTCTCTGTAAACCCTAGAGATGGTTCTGCCTGAAAATCCCAGTAGATCAGCAGTTTCTGTAATACTCAGACCAGCCCGTCTGGCACCAACAACCATGACACGGTCAAAGTCACTTAAATCACCTTTCTTCCCCATTCTGATGCTCGGTTTGCACTTCAGCAAGTTGTCTTGACCACCTCTACATGCCTAAATGCATTGAGTTGCGGCCATGTAATTGGCTGATTAGCTATTTGTGTTAATAAGCAATTGAACAGGTACCTCATAAAGTGGCCAGTGAGTGTACATGGCATGGGTGACTTGGACATACTTGGACCGATCAGGCATATTATGACCACCTCCTTGTGTCTGCACTTTGTCCATTTTATCAGCTCCACTTACTGTATGGGTTCACTTTATAGTTCTGTAATTACAGACTGTAGTCCATTTGTTTCTCTGCATACTTTGTTAGCCCCCTTTTACCCTGTACCACAGAGGTCAAGCCCTCCAGGACCCTCACAGAGCAGGTACTGTTTGGGTGGTGGCTCGCTCTCAGCACTGCAGTAACACTGACGTGGTAGTGGTGTGTTAGTGTGTGTTGTGCTGGTCTTAGCAGATCAGATACAGCAGTGCTGCTGGAGTTTTTAAACACCAGTCTCACTGCTGAACTGGGAATAGTCCACCAAATAAAGTTATCCAGCCAACTCCTCTGGGCTGTTCTGTGACCACTGATGAAGGACTAGAGGATGACCAACACAAACTGTGCAGCAGCAGATGAGCTATCGTCTCTGACTTGACATCTACAGGTGGAGTGACAAGGTAGGAGTGTCTTATAGAGTGGACAGTGAGTGAACAGTGTTTAAAAACTCCAGCAGCACTACTGTGTCTGATCCACTCGTACCAGTGTAACACACTACCACCATGTCTGTGTTACTGCAGTGCTGAGAATGATCCACCACCTAAATAGTACCTGATCTGTCATGACCACTGAAAAGCAGAGTAAAAGTGGGCTAACAGTATGCAGAGAAACAGATGGACTACCATCTGTAATTGTAGACCTACAAAGTGCACTTATATAGAAAGTGGAGCTGATAAAATGGACAGTGAGCATAGAAACAAGGAGGTGGAGGTATGCCTGATCAGTGTACGTGAAAATGCATTATTGCTGAATGACACACATAGATTTTGGAGTGACATATTCTGCCACCCAGATGCTATCTTTTTCAGGGGTTGCTTATTTCAACAAGACAGTGCTAAACCACTTTCTGCATGTATTACAACAGAATGGCTCTGTAGTGAAAGTGTCTGTGCTAAACTGGCCTGCCTGCAGTCCAGACATGTCATTCATTAAGAACATTTGGTGCAAAAATATGACATAGGAGACTTTGAACTGTTCAGCATCTGAAATCCTATATCAAGACTGAGAAAATATTTCACACAATACACTTTCAAAACTTGATCTCTTCAGTTTCTAAATGCTTAGTGTTTTAAAAAATGATGCATCAGTGTTAAACATGCTCTTGTACAAACTTTTGTGAAATGACACAGTAAAGAACCAACTTGTTCTCAAATCTTAAACCTTAGTGTTGTGATGCATGTTGTCTACCATGAAATAACCTTCAGAAATTTTAATATAATATTTTTACCATATGGCCTATACTTATTTATAGGGCTTCACAATGTCCTTGTTTTATTATCGTGATGATATTGCAATACAGATATTGTGGAAGCACACTGAACAGTCACTTCTTTTCTGTCATGAACATCATGAACAATGAAAATGAATCAAAGTGCAATAAATGTACATGACAGTTAGTGTTTTCTCTATAGAGGACTTGTTAACTTATTTAACTTTTTTAACATAATGCAATTTGAAAGGGGGTGCTCAAACGTTTGCATATGACTGAATGTCTGAGTACATTTCTGAGTATATTATGGGTGTTATCAGTACTTAGAACACTAAGCAACTGTGTGCATCCTAAAAGACAGATGTATTCCAACTGTAGAGAGCCTTAAAACAACCAGTGTTATGTAGAGTAGCTGCATAGCAACAAGTAGCTGGTGGATGTCTGGCTGTTATGACATCTTATTTTATTCATTAGATGTTTTTTTTTTTTTTTTTTTTTTTTTCCCCCCCGTTTCTTCTTAAAATCTTTTATGTGCAAATGTCAAATAAGAAGCATATTTAAATGTCCCTCTGATATTCTACTGCAATATTTTGTCTGTTCCAACTTGTTTATAAATCCCATAAAAGCTACATTTTTTTTTTTTTCTTTTATTTCTTTTTTTAAACTGCAAATATCCTGAACATCCATAGTTAGTTTGTGCGTTTTGATGAATCAAGGAATTCACAAATGTTTTAATATACTACAAAGCATATACATTGTAATGTAGTCACAATACTTGTATTTTATCCATATTGTGAATCTTTAGTCATAGTGATGCAAGTATGCAAATGCTATTGACAGCGCTCAGCCAAAGCGTTACTCGCTCAGTCTTTCTGTACAAACTCATTGTGCATTCTTACTTTACTGTGGTGATTGAAACACTTGATATGGGAGTGAGGCAGGACAAATTACAGAGGGATCTACTGTTATTCCAACAGTAAAGTGGACAAGCAGAGGAGAGTAAGCTGCTTCTGTTGGAACTTATTTTTTTCTGTTATTCTCAAAATGCAGCTCATACTTGCGTGTTATGAAATGCATCATGATACATTTTTGAATGCAGCTACATGCCAAACCTAATCTCTCAGAGCGTCTGCAATCGCGTCCTTGCATGAAGTATGTATTGAGCACACTGTCTGCATAGATGATACACACTTTAACTCTATAGATTTTAGCGAACACTCAAGGCAAAAGGGAATATGAGCATCTCACAGGCTAGAGTTGCACTGAGTGCCTCTATTCACTCAAGCATGAGAGTCAGCCAAAGACTGCTGTCTCTTTCTCTCTCTCACTTGCTCTCTTGCTCACTCACTCTTGCTCTCCCTGTCCTTAATCTCACTCTAAACTTCCCTGTCTCTATCTCCTCTCTATCCCCATCATCTATCGCTTTCCATTTTACTTTTTTTGCTGTCTCAACCTCTACACAGCCTTTCTTCACCCAACCCCCCTTTCTCTCCCTTTCTTTCTTTTCTGTTTCTGTTTCTCTGCGTCCCTCTTCCTATCCTCTTTCTCTCCCTGCTCCTTCTCTCTAATTCTCTGCACAGGCTCTCTCTTGCTTTCTTGCTCTCTGCCCTGCTTGAATTCACCCACTTTTCTCAGAAGTCCTCTTCTGGGTAAAAGTCTTTATCAGAGAAGTTTTCTGTCAGTTCTGCTGCTCTCCATGAGTTTTGGAAGTTTGCAGTAAGACGCAGAGGGAGATGCAGCCTGGCCATAAACCGTGCACACAGATGGAAGGATTGTAGTTGCATCAAAGTAACATCAAAGAATACTCCAGTTGATTCTGTCATGATTAGTCAACAAGTTGCCAATTCTTTTCTAAGTATGCTGAAACATGTCAGATCATACTGACCATGTGATACAGACTAGGAGGAGGATTCCTTTAAAATTCTTATTGTTCTAATGTCACACACACTTTTCTGTCTCTCACCCTGTGCCTCTTGCATTCTCTCATTCTTTACTTTTTCTCTGCCTAGGCCTCTCTACTGTGTCTCCTTCTTTCCTTTACACTTTCTCAATCTTACTAAACACATTCTCATTCATTCTCTTGTTCACATTCAATTAAATTTTTTGTTCAAGCATGTAGCTTTATTTGCATGCCTATATCAATACTGCATTGCCAGCACATAGAAACATACAATAGTTTGTAGCTGAACATATTTAATGATGGTGTATTCTCTTTCACTCACTGTCTTTCAACCCAGGCTCTCACACTTTCCCCCAGTTTAAGTAAATTCAGTATGTGGCTTTATTATTTATGACTCTATCAACTCCAATAATGCCAAAGCATAGAAAGAGAATGTTTATAGTTTCTAGCTGAATATATTCAGTGATTATCTCTTTCGCTCTCTCTCACTCTTTCTCTTGCTCTGTGTGAAATGATTAGTGAAGCAGGAAGCTAAAGCTGTGTGTGGATCATGTTGGTGTCGGTGTGCACTGTGCTGGCGGTTGGAGAACAGAGCGCACACTGCTAATGCTCATGAATAATAGATCCACAGATTCTGATTAAAGCCTTGAAGTGCTGGAGCCTAAAGAACAGAATGGAGCAGAACAGGTGCTTTTGTGTCATGCGCTCTTAGCTCTTAGTCATGCTAGCTGTGTATGTGTGTGTACATGTGTACTGTATACAGATGAAACAAATAAACTGCCTAATATTACCATGGAGAGACAGTTGCATGTATTAGATGCACACACAACATTCACATACAACTGAACAATATGACGATTAATTATCATTATTCTGATGAATTGTGTCGGTATTGCCGAAGTGGTCCCCTAATCACCAGGGTTGCTTCAGTGCCAGGTAATACCATGTGATGTGATGTGAGGTGTACGCTGGCATGCTAATGAACAAACTGCTCAAGCTGGTAGTGAAAGATGGTCTACTTGCATAGAGAAATGTTATTGACTCTGCGTCATTTTGAAACAAAATTGCTGGTCGCTTTTAAACTTTCTGCCTTGGCAAATTCCCACCAGGAATTCCTTTTGTGATTTTTAATTTATTTTTAATTTATTTTTGAACAGTTGCGAGGTATAAATGTTAATATGGTGTGTTTGTAAAATAGGCTGTGGAGAGACTGTATTGTCCCACTCGGATTTGCTCAGTACTCGGTTACACAGCATGGTATTTTGAACAAACCGCTTTATTTGAAACTGTCCATAGACAGTGCTGTCTGTAGAGGCTGTGTTTCATGCTGCATGGATGGAGCATTTGCATACAGTATGTGTATATAAATCTGAGGCTAGATCCTTACACGATGGTCTGTTTAAACATAGAGTGACATAGAATCACCAAAGAACAAAATGTCTAAAATTACACGTTTGGCTTTGGAGGACATTAAACTAATGCTCAGCCAGCCAAGACGGAGGCTTTGAGAAGAGGTAAACTGAACAACTGAGCTCCTTGAATGCACTAGCCTCAGGTGTGATTCCTGCTGACACTGTGCTGTACAGCCTGTTGTTAAAAGTGACTGATGGGGGGGAAAAAAGCAATAAAATGTACTTTACTTACAGCTGTACTGAAGATTATTCTCAGCTTTCTTCTATGCTGCAATGCTACTCGATTCAAGGTAACAAATGTAGTGTAGATTGCTACTGCATGACATTTTAAATCAGATAATGATTTAACTGTTGAGTATGGTGTTGGTATGTTGTTGTATGTATTGATATGGTATGTTATCCAGCTCATTTGGCATTGTAAGATGGCAGCGCCCTGAATGGCATAGGGTACTCCGGCTCCCATTAGCAGTGTGCAGTTTGTTTGTTAAATGTACTCTCCGACACAGTCGTTTAAGAGATTAGTGTATAGTTTCAGTACTCTGCTCTGACTTTGTGCCTCTGACTCATCCAGCAACTTACCCACCCCTGAACATACACATAGACTGTCTGAACACTTTCTTAGAACTCTTCTATATAGAAATACAGCTATTTTTTGGTGCAATATTTACAATTTTCTCATCCCTTGAGCACTTAATCACTATTCACAAATGTCAAGTTGTGTAACAGCATATTCAATTGCACTATAATAAGCACTATAAATATAATACCATAATAACAACCACTAAGTTTGACTGCAAGCATTAGAAGTGCGGAACTTACATTTGTACCAGGTCTGAAGAGAGCTCTGTGTAAATGTTATCATTGTAGATGGGCTCAGAGAGATTTTGTGTGAATCTTTAAACCAAACAATGCAGTGCATTATGGGTATACCCTGTTCGATAGTGTGCATTGGTTGTTTACTTATTGTGGTGCACTGTGGGATTGTTGGAGTACACAGGTTTTTCTATACTGTTTTCAGACAACGCTTCCTTTCTGCTTGTATTGCATTGTGATTCATCTTCTGAATTTTGTGAATTTGCAATTCATTTTTAAAATTAAAATAGCCTTGATAACACAACCATACCTCAGCCTGCTGAAACAAGTTCTTATAACCTTTCTTGATAAGGTAGTTATGTATGTATGTCAGTAACATCATTGTCTGTTATCAGTTAGCAGAAACTTAGAATTGTTATAAACAACTGGATTCATCCAAATGTGATCTTGTTCTTGTTCATACTTCACACAAACCGCAAAGCAACGAGTACTTCGTTGTAAGTCACCCCAATATGGCGTATTATTTTATGAATTGTAATTTTGTACCAACTGTTTTTTTTCCCTTAATTCCTATTAATTCCTTAATAGAAATGTTTTAACTCTTGGTTTTTAGAGTCCATTGTAGGTGCATTATAGATTCTCATCTTGTCTTGGACAGCCAACTAATCTTTTAAATGCAGCTGAACTACATTGTGAAAGCTTGTGGAAAATCTAACACCTAACATTAAAGGAAAATTAATTTTTTTTTTCTGCAGAGTTCAGCCATTTGGATGTAAATAAGTAATCGGAGTGGTTTGAATGTAGTTTGCTGCTGAGAAGCTCACTGATCTTGATTTCTTTTACAGTGGGTGTGTGAACCCCTGTCATGATGTCTACAATAGAAAAATAACCAATATTTACTCTCCACCACCAGTAAATGTAGCAATTGAATATGTCTATGTAATTTACTATGTAATATTGATAATAGGGCTGCAACAAATGACTAATTTGATAGTCGAATAATCGATCGATTACTGAAACGAATAATTGATTATTTGGATTATGAATCACTACATTACCAAATACCTTTTATGTAGCGATTAGCTTTTAAATTAAGCTTGAGGTTGTTTTATGCATTTGCTAACTAACATTTGAGGTAAAGATGAATAACTCAAAAAATTGAAAAATTCAAGAATTCACTGTTTTAATGAACTTTCCTGCTAATACAAAAGATAAAAAAATAAAACTCAAATGTGTTTCCAACCAAGAATGTGCAAAGTAGCAGGAAGAAAATCTAACAAAACAAAATCAGTTTTCCTTTAATCAAGTAAATAAAAACATTCTAAATTTAAATGTTCATTTTAAACGGCGTAAACAGTCTGTGCTCTGTGCCCTGCTGTCTGTCTAAACTCTGGTGCAACTAAACTTTACAGTCAGGTCTTTATTGAAATGGAGGAAAGTCAGCATCTGTCTGGGCACTTGTGAGAGTCTCGCTGTCCTCTGAGCAGATACTTACGGCTGCAGAGAAGATGCGCACTGATGGAGGCGAACATGGCGAATGTTTGTGGTGAACTTCTCTATTAACAGTTACATTTGAACGAGTTTGTGTTAATGCATCATTTCAGTGGTAACTCTTTGTCCAGCTGCCTCTGTGTGTTCACGGAGAACTACCTCCTAAAACTGTTGGCGTGTGGAGCCAAACGTTCATGGAGAACAGTAACAGTGGTTGCCGAATTTGACCACATCGGCGGCCTCAGCATTAAGCCGACAATGCGTACGTTATTGTCTGAAAAATGAACAGGGTCGCTGTGAATAATAGTTACTTGCTTCTCTGTTCCAACTCCATTAATGATTCCAGAGAACAGCATTTAGAAACAGTGTTCATGCTCTGTGCTGAGCTGTAGGACGGCTTTTAACATTAGCTAACTAGCGCAACTATCGCTGTGTCCCAAACCACACACTTCTGTACTTCACACACTGCACTAATGAGTGCACTTCTAATGGTATATGTGCTATTTTTACACAATGTTTTTTACACTTTTTTTTTTTTTTTTTTTTTACAATTTTACACGTGGTTACCCAAACATACGGGGCATATCTTACCAAGATGCATCTTCTGCACAGTGAGGTGCTGTTTTTCCCCTTCAGACGCTCCCGCATGGAAGATGTTCTCCCATGTCAGCTAAGCTCGGCTTTATGAACAGCACAACTGACGAGATTTTTTCAGAGTTTAGCTCCTAACTTATGAGAATTTTTTCTAAGGCTGCCATGGCGCTGTTGTTAACCCTCCAGTAATGTCAAAAGGTTCCTAGTGAACGCGAGAAAGACGCGTAATGATGTCACCAAATAATCGACTACTAAATTAGTCTCCAATGATTTTAATTGATTAAGTAATATAATTGTTGCACCCCAGTTGATAATGGTAAAAATAAATAATAAAGTAAATCTGGAAAAATTACAATGACCAGCGTGTACCTTTTTACCATTAATTGCTATAAAAAAAAAGGCCAAATATAATTCAAAACTTCCTAAAACAGTGTGTCCTGCATCTGGCAGTGTATTCATAACCATTTTACAGAATTCTTTGATATAGCTTTTAGAGGCATTAATCACCACCTCTGTGAACAAATTGTTTTTCTATAACCAAACATTTTTCATCAAACTGATTGACTTTGTTCGCATGTGTGTAACTTTGTTTACAAAAATTTTTAAAACTCTGTGGAGCCCCTTTTAAATGTGGCACTGTGGTTTTGCTCACAAACCTCAGAAAAAACAAAACAATTTCCAGCAGCTTGGCCAGAATATGGAGGTTTGAAAGCATGCTTTTGTTTTGTGCGATTTTTCTCTGTTTAGCTGTGAGATTCATTCTGTTTGAGCAAAGTGTTTTTCTCATTTTGTTTGTGTGCTGTGAGTGTCAGAGAGGTTCTGATGCACCTAAAGCCTCTGCTTTGTAAGTGCTGGTATGTATTAATGTAAGTGAAAATGAAATACTGTTAAGCTCGCAGATCACACTGCAGTTCACATTAGCTGTGATTTTTCTGCTTTATTAAAGAGTAAATGCCAACCCTCTGCCGCTCTAATGTTTAGTATTTATCCAGAGGAACATGGGAGCTGCAGCTCTGAGAGTTAATAAAACTACATGTTCTTCTTTTCCTGAATTATTCAATAATGAGAGTTACCCAAGTATAAAAATATCTTCATCTCTCACACTTCAAACTCTACATTGTATATATGTAGGGGACACTTTACTCTGTTAGGGAAGACATTGTTCTACAACCTCATGCAACTTTGCTGCAAGATGTGAGAGAAGGATGAGGGAATTTTTCTTTCTTAGTTTTTTTTTTCTTTCTATCTTTCTCTCTGCCTATCTGTCTTTTGTTCTGCCTTTGTCTTTTGTTCAGACTTTGTCACTTTGTCTTTCTCTTTCTCCCCTTGTCTTTGTGTCCCACTGTCTCTTTCTATCCGTTTCAATCATGCTGTCCTTTCTTTCTTTTTCTGTTTTTCTTTTTCTTTCTTTCTTAATTAATTTCTTTCTTTATTCATTTCTTTCTTTGTTTTGCTTTCCTTCTTTCTTCCTTTTTCTTTCTGAGCATTTTTCTATTGTTTATTTCTATATTTTTTCATCGATACAATAAATACCACAAAACAAGCTTCACAAAATATATGTGCAACAAAGGATTTGGTCAATGTTTAAAATTTGTTCTAAAACTTACAGATGTAATCATTAATTAAAAAGGATTGAGGCAAATGGTGGTGATAGGAACCATGGGTTGTGATGTCTACAATGTAAATATAGCTGTTTCATTTTCTCTCCAAAACTGCCAGTGATCGGAGGGCCATGGAAGGCAGAACCTGGTGGAGAGTTACTTGACCATAATACAGTGACAGCACTCACTGAAAACTTGTCTAAAAAAAAGCAGCTTAATAAATATTTTCTCCCCATTTGATTGAGATAGGCTTTGATTAATCTGGGTAGGCTCAAGCCTGCCTGCACCTATGACCCTGACAAGACCATAGCTTTATACAGCTTTTTATAAATATAATAAATGATAAATTATGGAACATGTCTGTTTCGCTTGCATATTGAAGGGCTCTATATAAGATCTGTAAAAATATAAATTTTGATGCATCCACCGCTCTATTGATATGCATATTGGCATGAGCATGTCCATAATATAGTGCTGTATGAACACAACCCATATTTGTAATTTGTATTTCTTAGTAATTCTGAGTACAAGCTTGAGCAAGAGCACACGGCCTGTTTTAGTGCAGCCAGCAGTCATAGTCATAGTTTGAAATGGGTGTCAAGGCAAAAGCAGGCAGGGTTAATGTAGGTGGGTTCATAATCATAAACTGAGACATGAGTAGGCAAGGTCAAACCCAAGAGGAGCTAGAAAAGTGTTTCCCTGTGCAGGTCATATTTTTGCTTTATCTCAGCTCACAGAATATATATGCCTAGTTTTACAGGGACAGTTTTTGTCTTGTAAGGAGAACATCTGGATTCAACTAGGTGCTTTAATTTAGGTGGAATTTTCTAAACCAGTCACATGTGTGGAGAAAATACATGCATTAAAAATAAGCATTATTTGCCAAACACATGCAGTTAAATTAAACTAGGTACAAATTTACAGTATGTTTTTTTTTTTCTCGCTGGTAGAGTGCCTACAGTCAGAGTAAGTGTGATGTTTGTGGTGTTAATTGTCCTATTATATTTAAAGTACACTAACTGTAATTTGAGTACAGATTTTAAATTAAAAAATAACTATGGCCTTTAACCTTGTTAGTAGCAGATTTTACCACCATTTACCTTTCATGGTACAAACACAATCGCTGTGGTGGTATCCTCAAGGATACGTCTTCAGTATTTTAAATGTACCATATTTCGTCATAGTCATACTTTTGATTGACTTCTTGCACCTAGTCTTGACTCCCAGCTTTTTATTTTATTTTCCTGCTTGAAAATTTTTTTAATGAAATGTTAAATGTTAAAAGGTCAGAACATGTACTTTTCTCCTGGGGACAGTGAATGTAGTGTAATTTTAAAAATAATTATAATTGTACCGTAAGTGCCTAATTGTCGCTAATCTGTCTGCTTTTATATGCTATGTTGGTGGTGTTGTCTAATAATTACATAATGTTGATGCACATACAAGGTAGCAAGGTTAGCTGCTTGAATACGTGCTGCAGCACCTTTTCACTACCTCTGTATTTTGGCTTTTATTGATAATATTATCATTCATGTGATGGATTTTATGAAAAATTCATTCTCTAGAATAAAGCCCTTAGTAATTTATTTTTCTGACAACCATCAATAAAGAACAAGACTGAACAATGGGCAAGGTTAAGAATTGCTGTGACAAGCTAGCATTTATGTCTGCAAGCAACTAAGGGTTTGTTTGTGCAACTGGTGAATGCTAATGCCGGGTGATGATAGGAGATTATTGATTTCATGTGTTTTTACCGCTATGGCAGCGGACCAAGTACTTCCACCCCTGTAAAACACACCAGACAATGAAGGCCTTGAGGAGCTTTTGAATGTCAAAGCCAGGGATGTTGCATCTAAATTATCCAGAGTGGTAGATCTCCAGGTACTGGACCGGCCACCCCTGGTTTACAGGCAGTCATTACCCACTACTACATAAGTTTAATTGCTCTGGTCCTGTTTGGAAGAACAGCATTGGTGAAGGGGAACTTAATGCATATTTCTGCATACTTCTGCGCCTTCTGTCATATTTCTTCTTATTCCTGCATGTGTTTTCCTGCTCAGTTACACTTCTTTATTTGCTCCAAAACTAAAAAGAAAGTAACTAGCAAGAGGAGCCTAAAGTTGTTATATTTATTGTGAAAGTAATCCTTATTTTGTTAATGTCAATAAAGCTCGACACAAATAAGATGTCTTGATGTTGAGAGTTAAGGCCCAGTTAAGTGAATGAATGTCTGACAGAAATTCATGATGAGATGCAAACCGCTCAGTTCTGAATTTACGAAGAGTTGCTTAAACAGGATTGATCTTGCATTTGGAAGGGACGATGGTTTTACTTTTTCCTTTTGGAGTGCCTCTCCTATACTGGCTGTGGTGTGTGTACGTACGTGTGTGTGTGTGTGTGTGAGAGAGAGAGAATAGTTTTTAACTTTAATAGGCAGTTTGATGTATAGAAATAAAGGTCCTTTGGCAGAGATAGTCGCAGAGGAGAGCAGCTGTTTGTCTGTGCAAGCGAGAGACAGATTTTGTGCTTATTTCTGATTGGCTTGTGCTCCAAGGGGATGTTGAATAAGGTGAAATTGCATTGAATAGCTGTGGATTGGAGGTTGTTAAAAGAGCCATGAAATTAGTTAATATATAATTAAGTGATTTAGGAGAAGACTATGGTGTGTATCACAGTTTATAATGAGTGGATCTGTCCATGCTAGGCCTATGCAATAAGGTGATTTAATCAGATATTAGATATCTGTGATGACTAATAGACAAGTGGCTCGATGACTGCCTTTCAAAGAATGATATCGCTGTGCTGGAAAAGGGACCTTGAGCATGTGAGCATGGCTTTGGGCATCACTCGTTTATTTAGTAGCATGCATTTAGCACTCTGAATCCCTCCATAAGAAGGGACTTTTAGAAGTCAATTTATGTGCATCATTTCTTAAGAACAAATTACCATGATCCCACATCAGTAGGATCTCATGAATGCATGTGTTTGCAGGGTCAAATTTACCACCAAAAATATTATTGTCAAAGATAGTAGTACATATGTGATTTTAATTAAAGATCTTTTTTTGTAATTAGGGTTTTAAGGGATAAACATTTTTTTGACAGATTAATGGAAAGGTTCACCAGTTTTAGAATTGATTGTACAGCTAAAGTTAACTTTGTATCTTACGTCACTACTGTAACATGACTCTCATTACTGTAGTTCTCCCACTTCAGTCCACTGTGACATAAGATAACAATGTAGTCCCAGAACCCAAAGAAAACATGAGCTACGTCTTATAGATAAACTTAAGAGGTGATTGTCACCGACTCTTGCTGTAACTCAGTCAGGCTGAGAGTGCAAAAAGTATAGTCTTTTTAAAAGTGTGCCCTTTCACAAATACAAATAAATGCAATTTGAAATTAATTACACTCTGATTTGCAATTTAATGAGTTAACCTGCTAAAGCTAGGTGTTTTAATAATGACTATGCTGAATGGGATTTTTAACATTTTATAAAGCTTGTTCAAGTTCAACAGTAGCAAAGATAAGTTAATTTGATTTATTAAAGGTTTGCAATAACTTGCTTGGTATGCTTAGATAGAGTGATTGTCAAAGAGTTGCATCCTTAATAAGCTCCCCTGGTAACATACTTTACTTTAATCTTCCACCTCTCCACTCTAGCATATTGATTGTCCCGTCTCAGAGCAGGACTGGGGGATGGTCTTGTCTATGTGAATCTGTCAATAACGCTCTGACAGCCTTGAGTTTCATCCTCCCCTTCCCACCCCCCACCCACCCCCACTGACAATCACTTGAGGGTGCATGATAATAACAGATGTAGCCAGTGTAATTATTTGGACTCTCATGGTGGTTATGACTGTTTGCAATTAATTATACTTTACTGTGCATAGCCAAAGTCCGCTCGTTAGAAAGACATGAATTAAAAAGGAATGCTGGCTTAAACAAGCAAATTTTAGTCATTTTCATAACCCAGCACTGGGTCACTAAATAACAATATGCTGGGTCAATCTTACAAAGTATCGCTGGGTTATATAAATAACCCAACAGATTGTGTGCTTACACTAAAATCTGGTTACTTTGACCCAGCAGTGAAATTAAGCTTTGTTTAACTTTGAATTTTTAGACCAAAATCTGGTGGTCCTGCTTGAAGAAAAACGGCTTAATTGCCTCTATTCTGTATGACTTACTGTGATCACAGTAGAACAGGGGAATTGATCTATTGGCTGGGTGGTTGTGACCCAGCACTGTGGAAATAACCCAATAAAATGACTCGGTAGGCTCAACCAGGATTTCTGTTGAAAACACAACCTAGCCGTTTTAGCACATATAATTTGCCATGGCAGTAAGGGAGCATTCACTGGAGAGTGGTCCATGGCCATCCAGCACACACTATGAGCTTTCTGTAATAGACCTTTCTAGCAGTCACTGTGCTGTCGCATCTGGCAAATGTAAATAGCAGCATTATTAAATTTCTGCACCATTTAACAGAGCTTCAATAGAAGGTACTTTCCAACATGGACGAAAGGCTAGTCTGTCTTGGCCAAAGCTCATCGCCATGAATTTGAAAACATTTGGACTTTGTATGACCCTGCAGCACATTGTTTCAGTGATGGTTGCAGCAGTAAACAGAGCATGCGATGGCAGACATTTGTGTGGTGGATCCTGTTGTAAATAATGCATTTCAGACTGCAGTTGTGTTTCTTACAGTTTAGTGTGAAAGCAGCAGTGTTGGTGGAGCGTATTCCAGAAATAATTTGTGTTGAACATTGAGTAGTCTGCATGTGACAGGTTTTGCAAAGCAGAGGAAGAGCAGAGCGCTTATTGCATAATTTCATTTTGGAGGAGAAAAAGTACACCATGTTTGTCTTCCTAATCAGCCCATGTAAACATTAGCATCTTGTCTTGAACACAATCAAACAAAAAAAGATGCACCACTGTATTAACCAATGCAGAGGTATTTGGTCATTAGCGCTCAGTACAATTTGCTGTGCAGTTCTGTTTGTAACAACCAGTGGCCATAGCAATAAATCAAATGGATCAAGCTAGTCTTAAGGGAACTCTAGGAGACATTTAAAATTTGCCATCATTACTTTGTTACACTTATAGACATGGGTAGTAATACAGTATTGGAATGGACTTAACTACATAACTACGATACCAAAAAAATGAACTGTATTCCCTGACTTGCAGAAATAAAGGCAGATTACACATACATTATTAACAGGATCATTCTTGGTTACTGTCATCTGAGCGGTATGTGAAAACACTCAGCAGACAGTTCACTTATGTCTCTTGTCATTTAGTTTGATAACAGTGCAGTTTTTTGTTACTTCAAAAGGGTAATCCCTTGATTTAGGTTATAGATTACATTTTCAGTAATGTGTACTGGAATGCATTTTTAGAAGGTAGAGGTTTATTTCTTCTCCTCTTTCTCTTAGTCTTCTTATAAATCTCTCTCTCACCATTCCCCCTCTCATCTGACAGATGGCTGAGGTTGGCACACTTCGGCCTCCTTGGCCTGGGGTCGCTCTGCGTCCATCACCATGGTAATGTGAGCGACAGTTTGGCCTTATCACTCTGCTTCCTTCCACCTCAGAGCGGCTTAACGTTCCTGCATTCAGACCTGCTGCTGTCTATCTGCTGCTCGCTCTCGCTCTATCTCTCATACTCTGTGTCTCTCTCTATGTCTCAGTCTATGTCTCTCTATGCCTTTCGAACTCTCCCCCCATCTCTTACCCACTATCTCTTTTCATATTCTCTCTCTCCTCTCTTTTTACCATCCTCTCTTTCATAGACTCTCTTTCATACACTCATTCTTTCACACTCATCTCTTCCACAATTCTCTCCTCAATCTTTAACACTCTCTCTCTCTTTCTCTTTCTTTCACAGACTCTCTCTCTCTCTCTTTCACCCTTTCTGTTTTCCAGTTTCTACCTATTGAAGCCAGAAGCATGTTCACCTTTGCTCCTCTTCTGTCTCAGTGCATTTGTCAGTACAGGTCTCTGCACTGAGTCACTGCCTTCAATCGCTCTGCTCTCAACCTCACACTTTCAAATCCCACACACTTGAAGTCATAGTTCAGTAAAAAAATGTAATTTATGGAGTTTTCTATTAATCCCAGTTGTATTAAGTTAGCCAATACATGTTTGGTATCTGGAGTTCTTCTTGTTTTTTACTGGAACTGGAGGCTAATATAGCTAACACGTAATAGAAGCTTGTAGATATCAGTTGGCATTGTGCTAACTGCATGCCTGTATAGTCACAGAAACCTTATTGAATTGTTAAGGAATCTCAAATAGGCTTACATGGTTTCTGAAGTTGTATGGCTGTGTACTATTATCAATAAAAATAAAGGCTATTTTTCTGTTTTTGCTGTGCAGTATGCTTTTGTGTGTGGTGTAAATTAAAATTTTTGCTACGTCTTTAAGAGACATCAACAGGAGCAGTACAGTAGGGAAAAGGAGAAATGGGACAGCGTTCAGAACCTGATTTGCTTCAAGGAAGTGTGGAGGTTAGGTGTTGTGTGGGTGAAAGTTGTCCTTGAACTGAGTATGCGAGTGGAATGGAGTGGCAGCAATTACTGCTATAAATACTGCACTCCCACTCTTCTCCGGGTTTTCTGTTTCCCCTCACCACTGTCTTGTAAGCAAGCACATGAGTGAAAACTTGCTTAAAGTGTCTGCTCCATATTCTTCTTTTGTGCAATATATTTATTCTAACTAAACATCGTTGGTTCCCTAAAAAGATCACATAATTGTTCTACACCAATTTCTTATTTTTTTCCAAGAACCTTTACATTATGTGTATATGTCCTTGAAGTGTCATTTACAAAAACAGGGACCAGAACCTAAGCTACAGGTTGCTCTGTGCTGGATGCTGCTCAATATCTTACTGTTGCAAGAGCGTTAAACCCAGATCAGATCACAAATCTATACTGTCTGTTACCGCAGCTAACATTACTAACCTCTGTTTCTCACCATATTTCACCTCATTTTTAGGGGGCTGTTAGACTGTTCAGCAAGCATCCAGTATGTGTTTATAACATCCATTTGTTTTTTTTCATGGGTGGGTGTTTGTTTGTTGCGGACATTAGCAGTTAAACTCAGTGCTGTACTGTTTGTTTTGACACTGTGAAATGACTAACAGAAACCAACCTATTGTTTATTCACTGTCATCTGTAGACTAGCCAATGCATACCATAGATGAAGATTCATATTTGTTTTTTCAAAGTAGGTGTAATTAATAATAATGGGTTCAATTACCTTTTTCATCCCAAATCCTGCCAAAACATAGCCTGACTTTACCAGTCTCTCTCAATCTGCATACTGTTGCACTAAATAGTATGTCCTCCAATTGGCATAACTTCACAGCTTTATAACTCAGAAGTGATTTAACTTGGACATGGCACGCGCCATGGAAAACAGCAGGACTGGCATTTTTTAATTATAGCTGTTAGTGACAATACAGCGCACATCTCAGCATTTATTCTCCATAAATCCCACATACTGTGTGTTCATCTGGGAATTCTGTCATAACTGTTCCATTATCTTAAAATTGAGTCATGTCTAATCATCTCTCACATTACATTTTACTGTATTTGGTCATTTATATGTGTTCTATTGTTGTTTGTGTTGCTTTTGTTGTGTTGCTGGCAAAAACACATTTGCTGCCAAAATAAATACTTTTTTTTTTTTTTTGTCTACTCAAGACTTTCTACAGTTTTCTTGGCTGCTTAAGACCTTTATGTGCATTAGATTATAAAACAAAAGTGCTTTTAGAGAAGCAGCAGTTAAATAACAGCTCACTAAGACAAACCCCTCAAATTCCCAGCCTTATTACAACTTATTGCTTGTTATACAATAACTACAAATTCAGAACAGTGCAAACTTGTAGGAGTGAGTGGAAACCTGGACCCGTTGACAACTCCTGAGCATTTAAGGATATCTTTCAAATGTATCTTGCTTTTGCGATGTAGGCTGTTGGCACGTTATGGGCTGGAGCAGTATGAGCGTGATCCTGGAGTGAGGGAGAATGTTGATGTTCTGACGTTGTGAAAAAAAAGCTTCTCCTCGCTTCGGGCAAAATCATACCACTCTGCCCCACATACCACACCACTCACATACTTTGCTCTGTAATGGCAGTTTGGTGAAGAGATCATGGCCTGGATAGGGGTCTGTACAGATCCTTTCATTTCTCTTTCTTACTCTGGGCATGTACAAGGCCCTGATGGAGTTGACTAGCAGCCAGCAATCCTCTCAGCACAGAAAACACCACATTTAAGAGGGAAAGAGCCTCATCTGCTCTGCCATTATTGAGTGTCCTCAGTAGCTGGTCCCCCAACAACCCCCCACCCCCCCACCCCCACCCCAAGATTCGGATTCTGGGTGATGTTCCATCTAGTAATAGTGAACAATATAGTGCGAAAAACATTAACCCTTAAGATATTGTATGTGGGCTCAGGGGTTAACATTTGAATTTGGAAGGTGTTCTTAAATTAGCTTATGTGGCTTCAGTGGATGGCTTCTTTAGTTAGCCTACAGAAATGGACTTAGCTAGCTAAAAGACCAACCCAGAAATTAGTGTACACAGTGCATGCACCAAACCATCTAGCTAGCTATGTAGCTCTGTTTACATGCAATCAGATAAGCAAGTTTGGACATGATGGCTGAGATACAGGTAAGATCATCATGAAGTGATGTACATTTTTTTAGGATTTACACAATTTTTGGTTCTGAGGTTCAGATTGAATTTGATAATCAGAATTTTATGCCTTAAAGATGTCTGTGTTCCAGAAAGCTGTAGTTGTACCATGCTCAGATTTGGCTGAAAAAAACACATACTTTCTCAAAAGATTGCAAACTAGCATGTCCTAGTGTAAAGTAGTGATCCTATACAAGTCCAAAAGTGGAACAAAGAGCACTAAGACAGGTAGGGTGTATCCAGATACCTAGTTTTGATTATTCACAGTAATTTCCACAGAAGAAGCTGAAGTCAACTCACCAGCATGGTAAAAATCTTTTTCACGTGATTTTGTGCTTTCATTTGTGGGCTTTGTATTTCATACAACTGCGCAAACGTGTTCATACTTCAGACAGTTAATAGAATATCCTCTGTGAGGGTACTCTGTGAACAAGATCTCTCTAACAGTATAACCATGGAAGTCCGGGACCAGAGCTGGGTAATGCTCATTTTAGAAGATGCCGAAACGCTGTTCTGGCCCAGTTTAACACTTTAATACTTCACTCTCATAACTACATAATGAACATGTACTTGAACGTCAGTGTCTGCCACTCTGTGCCACATTTGGCTTGGAGTGCTGCTCTTCTGTCCAACAACTAGAGGAAAAGATCTTTTGTGGTTCCTTTTTTCTTTCTTTTCATCTCACGACTCACCCAGTTACCTGCAGCGTTTTGAAAATCACTTGGTTGCCTTGAGCTCACTATTGATCATGCTCTAGCTGGTCCCTTTTCAGCTGCTTTGCAGCCATACACTCACTACACTCACACATACCACAAAGTGTCTACTGCCATTCTCCCTTTATTGCACTTCTCTTCTTTAATCATTTTCAGACAAAGACTATCTATTACAGAGTGCAGAGTAAATGAGACACAAATTTGTATAACAGAGAACTGAAGGAAAAACCCCAACTACTCTTTGCTTTTTATTCTCCTTTTTCAGATCATCTATGTCACCCTCCTTCTCCATATCTATTATTTACCCTCCCAGAGCTCCATGCACTGTGGTTTGCTGTGGGCTTTATCCTCCAAAAGAGATCTGAGAATTTGTGCTCATATTTGCAGTGGAAATGCACTGATCAAATATGTACTTTTATAGTCTGTTCATGAACTATTGCAGTGATATACATTAAGTGATATAAGGTGATTTTATCAGTGCTGGGTGTATGTGTGCATTAAAATTCATAGACTTCATGCAGTTTTGGATAATTTTCATGGAAATCAATCATTTTCTTGAAATTTTGGTATAATTTCGATGGAAATTTATTGGATTTAAATTTAATGGAATTTGAGTTAATTTCCATGGAATTTGGAATAGGTTATTTGGTGCTTTTTGAAAATGGAATCTTTTTCATGGAATTTAGGGTCATTTTTACAAGTGGGGTTTTTAATGTCATTTGGGAAGGTTTGAACTGGAAGTATCTATAGGAGATTACAAGAGGTGATCCTAGATGCCAAAAAAGGATCATCAATTTTCAAACTGGACCTTCACCCCTTAATGTTACTCTTTTGTTTACCATTCTACTCTCTTCTTACGTATGCAGAAATTGCATACATTTCCCAGAAACGTTGCAGCACTAAATGAGTGCCTTAGCCAATAATAGTAGTTTGTGCAGTCTTGCGGACAGTGAAAGCAGACATTAGTCTGCTCTGCTCTACTGCTTATCTGTCTCAGTAATGTGCTTATGGCAGAGAAAGACGTTTAGAATGCCGTCTCATTATCAGCCCCTAACCAGTGGAACTAACCTTTGTGTTTAATGGGCTCCTTAACGGCAGAATTATACAGCGAGGCCTTTCTGTGAAAGCTTGTACTGCCTATTACTTATAAGGCTTTCACAATTATAGTTAATTACAAAATTGTGTGTGAAAATTCTCCCACTAAAAGGGCTTGCTGTAAAATGTCTCAAAATCACATTACTTTTGGATTTACTTCAACTACAAAAGCCACTGCAAGATAACTGAGAATAAAAAAACTTGATACTCAAGTCATAAATCAACATCAGTAATCAATGTAATGGCAGTTTATGTTGATCATTTCATCATGTTGGTTTTCAGAATAAAGTAGGCACTAAACCTGTATAGTTGTAAGCTCCGGCTGGTTTCCTGATGCTTTTAATCTGCAACGAGAAACTGTCAAACACTAAAGTTGCGAAGCTGAGGTCAGCCTCTCGTTTGTCAGCTTCTTGTTTGAATTCTCTTGTTCCATCTTAAATGGTGCAGCAGTTACATCCTGCCGCCTCAGGCACCATTTAAGGTGGAACAGGAAAAATTAGAACAAGAAGCTGGTGAATGAGAAGCAGCCTTTAGCCATGTAGGAAGTCGAACAATGAGAGACATTTTACAAGAAATTGTTTTTCCTGGTGGCTATGTGAGAAAAGTAGCTATAGCTGCGCTAAAGCTTAAAGCGGAGCAAAGTAAGTCTGGGTTTTCATTTGTAATATATTTTTTAGCGTACACTTGTACATTAGCAAATAGTGAGACATATTTATAGCCAAGATGGTGAAATGGACAAAATGTTGTGGCTTCCAGGGTGGTTAAATTTCTATAGGCAAGACAAAATTAACTTTTGGGTTGCCGACCCCTGAGCTAAGCTGTAATTATACTTTAACTCAGATAACACGTCTGGACCTGAGAATTGAAAGTGTTAGCGAAGGTTCATCAGCTCCACATACCATGCAGGTGTTCTTTATTGTTCTACAATTACAAAATGTAGTCCATCTGTTTCAGTGCATAAGTTGTTATTCTCTAGTCATCCTGTTCTTCAATGGTCAGAACCTCCACAGAGCAGGCATTATTTGGTTGGTGAATCATTCTCAGCACTGAAGTGACACAGTGTGTGTTGTGCTAGTACAAGTGCATCAGATTGAGCAGTGCTGCTGGACTTTTTAAATGCTCTGTCCACTCTTTTAGACGCTCCTAGCTTATTGATCCACCTTGTAGACGTAAAGTCAGACAGTAGTTCATCTGAGTTGCTTCACAGTTTGTATTGATCATCCTCCAGTCCTTCATCAGTGGTCACAGAATGCTGTTGGTTGAGTATCCTCAGAGTAGTAATCCTCAGTAGTGGTAAAGCACCGCAGCATGTTTACAGTGGTTTGTTATTTATTAGGTTAGATTATACAAGAAAGTTCTGAAGATGGCAGCCTCACTGGTAAAGCTGTAGTCTAAGTGCTAGGAATACTTATGACTGACTGACAGCTAATGTGGTCACCTTCACCTTCAAGTACTATAGCAACTTAACCAACTCTAAAAAAAACAGGTTAGGGGGTATTAGCTACATAATTGTTACATGCTTAAACTACTTTATATGTGTATGTAAAACTGCCAACTTACAATTAAGAAAGCTAAGTGATTTATTCCCATCTTCCAATAAAAATTAATTGCCTGTTTCAATAGTTGGTGTCTGGCCAATTGTGGTGATCCAGTCTGGGCACAAATCCAGGACTAATATTTGATCTCAAGCTATCTCTGCTTTATAGCACAAGCATTACACAAATTTGACATGAACTGGCAAGAGGCGTCTCTCAAGCAATGATCAAATTATTTCTAAATGCAGACAAATGATGATATCTGGAGAGTCACAGGGAACTCTAGGCAGCATGACAGTTTGGAGATTGCAGGATTTGTTGGCACAGTGTGCTAATAACCAATTAAAAGTAGTTGTGATTTTCATTAGGCAACAGGGATATGCAAATGGGCCATCATTACATGAAGAAATACTGGGTTCAGGGTGAGGGCCCACTTTTCTAAAGATGTAGGAGAGGTTGGTGAGTTTAAGAAGTGGGGGCAAAGAGTTTTCTCACGCAAAAAAGTTCATACACAAAAACACGCATTGTTTCAGGCTTTGACAAGCGAGACGACGAGATGTTGCTGCGTATTTTGCAATATGTGCTCAGATAAACCCAAGAGGTGCCACGCTCTGTTGTTTTGCCATTCCGTTTTCCTCCTTTTCAGTTTTTAACAGCTATACAGGGAGAGAAAGCGCAAGAGGAGGTCAGGCTGTAAAGTATCAGAGTCCACACAGGCGAGTGAAATCAAGGAGACGTGAGTCAGGAGGCTGAAGATGTGAAGCATTCTGGCACTTGAACTTTTGTGCACATGTGCGTGTGTACATATGCATGTGTATGTCTGAATTTTAACAAGATGTGGCATTTTCTCCTGCTCACTTGAGCTCATCCATTCTCCTTTAGTCTAAGCTAAAGCTCTTGTAAACAGAAACAACTGGGACGAGAAAATGTTTTCACCCACGGCTTGTTTTGCCCTCCCCAGGCAGTGACCGCCCACGCAGCATTGTATGAGCACCTTTTAAGGTTGAAGAGGAAATTTCAAACAAGTAGCTGACGAAAAAGAAGCTAACTTAAAAGCTTCATTGAGAGTTGAAATCCATGGAAAAGGATGGAGGGGTTGCATTTTTGCTGTTTTCCAGAATCAGTAGGTCAGTTTTGTCCTGTTTGTGAGTATCTGTGATAGCAGCTGGTTGGCTTCACAGCAGCAGTTCTAGTGACAGTTTGCCAACTCACAACCTACCTGACATCAGTTGCTGGGTCGTTGTTCACTTTAACATTTTGTCATTGTCTTTGTCTGTGCAGTGTTTGCAAAGGGCTTTATGGTCACAAAGATCAGAAAAGCAACACTTGCCTTGGCACGTCCATGAATTTGAGAGGCAGAGCTTCTGAAAGAGCAATGAAGGGAGGCGTGTATTTGTTTTGCCCTTGATTTCAAATATTAACAATCGTTTTCCAGAATCGTATAGTGCGCCTTTTAACAGTTGAAAAACAGGACAGTACCGAAAAGCTGCTGTATTTAACATACATTTGGCTTGGTAGTTCTTTCCCTGGCCGTAGTATGGTGTATTAATATTCTATGATGGGCAGAAAGATCAATATAGTATAAAGTTCACTGGCTTTGTTTAAATTGTCTTTACATTTTTATTGTATTTTCATTTCTCTTGAATGATTTCAGACCTTATTTTTCATGGCTGATTTTCCACTTTTCTTTTATATGATTGTATCATATCATTGCACTGTCATCTCTTGTAAAGTAGAGAGCTGCATAGGGATGAAATTCTGTCCCCACTCCAACCATCCCTGACATCTGTCCTCGTCCCCACCCTTTTGCTTCAACACCATTCTCATCCCCACCTTACCCAACACTGTCATTAAACCCATACCTGTGTACCCTTGTTCTGACACATCATCCTGCTGTCCCTGTATATAGGAATACAGTGTGTGTGTGTGTGTGTGTGTGTGTGTGTGTGTGTGTGTGTTTGTATCAATATGTTAATTTACAACAACAAAAAAATTTGCCTTATTTTTGAACTGTACTGTGAGTGTGATCACTTTAATACCTGTTTGACACAAGGCTTCACTCTCACTTTGCAGCTTATTATTCAGAAAAATTATCTTTTATATTACCAACTAAAAGGCAAAGAAAACTTTGGAGGAAATGTTTACTTTGTTCATTATGCTGTCTGATGTTGAGGTTTAAATGGATAGATGGATGGATAGATGGATAGAACTTTATTGATCCCGGAGGGACAAATGTTGAGACATGTTGAAGTACAAGAGAAATAAAATAAAGTATAAAAGTATATCTGTTTATGTATTTGCATGGCATATGACACAGATTCACTGTATTTACAAGACACCAGGCACTGAGTGGTATGTGGTAGTCTAACAGCACATATTACAGACATGACTAACTTTGAGTTGCATCAATATTGTAGTGTAAAGTGCATAGTGAAAATGACAGTAATAGCTGTGACATATTGCACAGTGTGTATTAATCAAAGAGGAGATACAGTGATGCGGTTCAGCACAGTTCAGATAACAGGAGCTCAGTACAGTCTTTGCAGTAAGTAGAACCTTATAGCAGTAGGTAAGAAAGATCTCACACAGCACTCTTTAACACAGCGCATCTGTAACAGACGGCCACTGAATGTGCTTCTCCGTTCATCCAGTGTAGCATGCAGAGGATGTGAGGTGTTGTCCAAGATGGCCTTCAGCTTGTTGAGCATCCTCTGTTCTGCCACAACCTCCAAAGAGTCCAGCTTGACTCCTACAACAGAGCCAGCCTTCCTAATACATTTATTAATTTTGTTCAGAGCACTTTTCTTAATGCTGCTGCCCCAGCACACAACAGCACAGAATAGAGCACTAGCTACAACAGAATGGTAGAATGTCCATAGGAACTTACTGCACACACCAAAAGACCTCAGCCTCCTCAGGAAGTAGAGACGGCTTTGGCCTCTCTTGTACACCGCAAGAGTTACAGCTATAGTCCAGCTTATTGTCCAAGTGCATACCCAAATATTTGTATGTTCCAACCACCTTCACATCAACACCATCAATAGTGAGCGGTGACAAGACAGGTTTGGACTTCCTAAAGTCCAGCACCATCTCCTTAGTCTTACTGATGTTTAGCTGGAGCTGGTTCAGCTTACACCAGTTAACAATGTCCTTCACCAGCTTCCTGTATTCCTCCTCCTGTCCATTCCTTGTGCACCCCACAATGGAAGTGTCATCCAAGGATTTCTGCAGATGACACAACTCTGTTGTACCTGAAGTCAGAGGTGTACAGGTTGAACAGGAATGGAGCTAATACAGTCCCCTGGGGTGCCCCAGCACTGCACACTGTCTTGTCTGAGACACAGCCCTGCAGTCGCACATACTGAGGTTGTCCATTCAGATAGTCCGTTGTCCATGAGATGATGGATTCATCCACCTGCATCAGCCGTAGTTTCTCCCCTAACAGCACAGGCAGTATGGTGTTGAATGCACTGGAGAAATCGAAAAACACAATCCTCACAGTGCTGCTTGATGTGTCCGGGTGAGAGTATGTTCTGTCCAGCAGGTAGATAACTGCATCATCCACTCCAGTACCATCCTGGTATGCAAACTGCAGAGGGTCCAGAGCTGTTTTGACCAGAGGTCTCAGATGAGCTAGCGTCAGCCTTTCAAGTGTCTTCATTAAGTGGGAGGTCAATGCAACCGGTAGATAATCATTCAGTCCTGTTGGTTGCCTTTACTTGGGGACAGGAACCACACAAGATGTTTTCCACATAACTGGGACAGTTTCAACACCCTGGGTTCAATGCCTGGGTTCATTTTCAGTTCAACTTTCACCTGATTAGCAGTGAATGTAACTGTACATCACTGTACATTCCAGTTGTGAGGGGAGGGTGAGAGGTGTCCATTGCAGACAGTGGTTGCTGGTGGTCACAGGTGTGAATGGCTGTGGTGGAGGAAGGTGAGGCTGTGGATGGCCCATGATGTAATTGTTTAGGAGTGTTAATCTGCGTGGGAGACAGACACAATGGAGCAGGAGAGGAGCCATTGTCAAACAGCACAAAGAGCTGGTTTAACTCATTTGCCCATTCATGCTTTCCCTCTGCTGGAATAGGGCTGCGTTGGTTGAAGCCAGTGATGTCTTTTAGGGCTCTCCAGACATCAGAAATGCTATTCAGCTCTAGTTTGTTTTCCAGCTTGGACTTGTACTCCTCTTTGACCTTCTTGATTGAGGTTTTAAGCTCCTTTCATACCCTCTTCAGTTCCTCCTTATCTCCTGCCATAAATGCTCTTTTCTTCTGGTTCAGCAGACACTTTGTCACTGGTGACCCAGGGTTTGTTGTTTAGAAAGCATCGGACAGTCCTGGAGGGAACAACACAGTCCACACAGAAGTTGATGTTGTCAGTGATGCATGATGTTACTGCATCAATGTCATCACCATGTGGTTCACACAGGAGATCTCATTGTGTAGCTTCCAGACAGCCCCTCAGGTGACCACTTCCTGTCTCTGAACCAGGAGTTTATACCATGAGTTGAGATGAACCAGGTTATGGTCTGAACAACCCAGTGGAGGGAGAGCTGTGGATATATTTGCTTCCTCGACATTGGCATACAGCAGGTCCATAGTCTTGTCTTCTCTCATCTTGCAGTCCACAAACTGGCTGAAAGTGGGCAGACATGATGAAAGGGTAACATGGCTGATTCTCCAGACACTGCGATGAATGCGTTGAGCTCTGGTTTTGCACCCTCACAAGTGGATAACGTCACATGTGGCGTCCATGTTAGCAGAAGGTGGGATGTACACAGCACACAGAATGGCATGAGAACTCGCGTGGGAGGTAATACGGACACATAGCTACAACACGCAGTTCAATGTCCGGCTTACAGATTACTTCTTTAAGCGTGATGTGACCAAGATTACATCATCTGTTGTTCATGAACACAGCCAGCCCTCCTACCTTCTTCTTACCGGTTCTCTTGTGGTCTCTGTCAGGTACGCATGGGCTCAGCCATGACTCATGACGCAGTGAAGCACAGAATGCTGCATTCCTGGTACTCCCATTGTGTACATGTTAGAGCAGACAGTTCGTCCATTTTGTTAGCCAGTGACTGTACGTTCCCCATAATTATTGAAGGAAGATTTGGTTTGTATCTCCGCTTCTTTTCCTGCTGTTTCTTTGGCCGCTGCGATGTAAAGAAAGCCATTGGCTTCCGCAACGCAATCAGCTGATTCCTAATGTAGAAAAAGCGAAGGTGTGCGGTGCAGACGTAGTCTGAAAGTTCTGTTCAATTATCCACTGAAAAGTCATTAAAAGTTGTTGTTAAAAAAAAAAGTTGTGCAACAGCTTTAGACTCTGCCTCAATGTCCAGAAAAGAGAGAACGTGGGTAAAAAGACGCTAATTTAAAAAAATAGAAGACGCAGACACAAAGCTACTGGAACAGGCAGCCACCTCGAGTGGTGCCAGAAGTGTTTGTATCATTATGTTAGTTCACAAAAGGATCAGAACCTGTTGGTTTTAAAAGTTGTTTTTAGTGTTGAAATGGTTCAAGAACAGCTTTCCATATTGGGCCATCCAGTGTTCTTCAGGCACATCTGACCATATCTGCAACTTCACTGTCAAAGTAGACATGCACAGGCAATATGGAGTTAATTTTATGTTAGTTTCGTCAGTGTTCAAAATGTGTTGCAAATACAAATGACAGTTAAATCAAACTTAAT
>NC_051224.1:17347500-17372500 GCF_015220715.1 Pygocentrus nattereri | reverse complement strand
GTTTTGGTATGTCAGTGATGAGATATTAATTAAGATAATGATGATAAAAACATGACATGGAATAAAATCAGTTGAACAATTGAAATTGATTGAGAAAGTTGAGATCAAGCTTAATTTTTTTTTAAAACTTCTTTTTATATCCTTTTTGTCATATGTAGTTATCTTCAAAAACACAGCACAGGGCTCAGAGGTGTATGTCCTGGAGGCAGTCCATGGATTATGGCATCCTCTCATTGTCCATAAACAATTCCTCAGGGATCAATAACCAAATTATTCCATAAACATAAAAGTATCAAATAGACATGTTTCAGAGTAAATCAGTGCTTTTCTTTACATGAGGAAAAAAGGGGGAAAAATGAATAAATGAATACATTTACTTGTGTTTATATACAGAGGGAATTGTTTCATTTAAATGACATCTGTTGAAAACACATATGTGGTTACCGAGGACCATTTAGTCAAGGATACATCTGATCTCAATTATAATCTTGCAGTTATACTTTCCATATAGTAAACATTCCTAACTTTTTCCCTCCAATGCATTACCGTGGGGGGCTGCGGCCTCAGCCAGGAAACCGTAATCATCATCTTGTCAATTAGTAGCTGGACTCTGTTATGATGTCTGATTATTATTTTCTACATTTTCTGGTAATATTCCTAACAAAAAATAGGATGGTTCTAAGGGCAACTTTATATTTACGCATTTTTAACTCTATATTTAGGCACTCTCAGACAAAAAGGACAATGATGCAATATATGAAAGGAAAGGGCGCCATTTGTCATAGAAGTTGGTAACACGGCCATTGGAGGTTGCCAGTATCTTTTCCATTTTTAGAGATTGTAACACATCCCTAAGCCAAACAGAAATTACGGGAGGACTGGGAGATTTCCACAGACGGAGGATACAACGTCTGGCCGTTACCGAAGTAAAGGCTAGTACCCCAGACTGCATGGCTGACAAATGAGGGAGATTCACGGAATGTCCAAATATGGCAAGGAAAGCATCTGGAGCAATGTTCACACCAGTGATCTTAGTGAGGGAATCAAAATAATTGGTCCAAAAAGTAGTCAATGAGGGGCAAAAATAAAACATGTGACTAAGGTCACAAGGGGAATTGCTACATCTGTTACAACAATCATCTACTGGTAATGGATAAAATTTAGATAATTGTGACTTTGATCGATGTACTCTATGTAGAACCTTGAACTGTAAAAATTGAAGTCTGACACAAGGCGCTCCTGTACGTATTGTTTTAATTGCCCCATTCCACAAGTCATCCGTAATATTAATTCCTAACTCACGCTCCCATGTCTGTCTAGTTTTAAGTAAGGTAGTCTCAGTAAATGTCATGAGATGTGAATATATAGAAGAAATGAGAGATTTCTGAAAAGGGTTCAAATCAAACAAAGGTTCCCATGGTTGGGATACAGCTTGAGCGTTATATGAAGGAAATAATGTGGATAAGGTGTGCCTAAGTTGCAAATAACGAAAAAAACGAGACGGAGGCAACTGAAAATCAGCCTGCAATTGAGCAAAGCTACGAAGACAGCCCTCCTTAAAAAAAATCACAAAAGGAAACGAGGCCATGTTCATGCCAATTTCGAAAAGCTGAGTCTGTACAGGAAGGAGGAAATAAATGGTTGTCCAAAACAGGTAGCAACATAGAGGGAGATAAGAACTTAGTGTTGCCTAAATTGGTACCAAATATAGAGTGTAGAGCTGACCACTGGGTTGTTTACTTTATCTACCAGAGACAGTGGCAAAGACCTAAAAATCAGAGCAGGAATAGAAGAGTTTATCATAGATGAATGCTCTAATTTACACCATAATGTTTCAGGCTATTGATCCAAAGAATTCTATGAATATGTACCGACCAGTAGTAAAAGCGGACATTTAGGAGAGCCAGTCCACCATCCGATCTAAATTTTTACAACAAGGATAATCCAATTCTAGGTGATCTGCCATCCCAAATAAAGTCAGTAGTCAGTTTATCTAATTCAGTAAAGAACTTTTTGGAAATAACCACTGGGAGAGTTTGAAATAAAAACAAAAATTTAGGCAAAACATTCATTTTCACAGTGTTGTTCCCGGCAATCATAGACAACGGAAGGGATTTCCACCTTAGAAAATCTCCCTATAATTTAGATATTAGAGTATCAAAATTAGTGCGGATAATAGCTTCTAGTGAATCAGTAGTAAAAACACCTAAATACCTGAACCCATCATCTGAGAAATGAAAAGGTATATGTGTTCTAAGCATAGATTTGGCCAGTGAATTTACAGGATAGCAGATACTCTTCTGAAGGTTCACTTTATACCCAGAGAAGGACCCAAAACCTGATAACGTATTCACTATGAAAGGAAGGGACTTAGACGGGTCAGCTACAAATAAGAGTAAATTATCGGCATAAAGTGAAACCTTCATTATAGTGCCCATGCATTGAATACCTTGAAACTGAGACAAAGTTTTCAATACTAATGAGAGGGGCTCTATAGCCAGAGAGAACAATAAATGGGACAACGGACAACCATGTCTAGTTCTCCTAAACAGAGGAAAGTATGAAGATTGCATATTATTAGTATGAACAGAGGCACGAGGAACACTATATAATAGTTTCACCCAAGAAATGAACATAGGACCAAAACCAAATCTGCTTAAGACTTCAAACAAATATGGCCACTCCACTCTATCAAAAGCTTTTTCTGCGTCTAATGAAATAATTTCTGGATGATCTGCAGAGCCATCCATTGATATCACATTGAGCAACGTACAAACATTATAGAAAAGATAACGGCCTTTAATAAATCCATTTTGGTCAGATGAAATATGGGGGAGAACAGATTCCAACCGCAAAGCTAGTAGTTTGGCTAAAATTTTATAGTCAACATTGAGCAGGGATGATGGTCTATATGAAGAACAAAGTGATGGATCCTTGTCTTTCTTCAAAAGAAGAGAGATGGATGCCTCAGACAAAGTGGGAGGTAATACCCCAACTGCTAAGGCCTCATTGTAATCTGGTAAAAGAAGAGGGGCATGCTTGGTGCTAAATTTTAAAAAAAAATTCATTAGGAAATCCGTCTGGACCAGGCGCCTTTCCCAACTGCATTTTAGAAATAGCTATAAGTATTTTATCTAGATGGATAGGCGAGTCAAGATCAGACACCTGTGCAGAATTAACTGTTTGGAATGATAAACGATCAAAAAATCTGTTTGCCTCAGGATCGTTATTAATTGACTCGGATCTATATAGCTTTTTGTAAAAGTCCTGAAACGCGCAATTTATTGACAGAGGGTCTGTTCACATGTCACCATTCTCATCCCTAATTTGTGAAATTAATCTAGCATTGGTAAAGCCTTTTAGACGATGAGCTAATAATCTTGAAGGCCTGTCCCCACTCTCATAGTAATTGCTACGGGAGTATAAGAGAAGCCGCTCTGTCTCCTTAGTGGTCAAAAGGTCGATCTGTAATTGAACCTCAGCACGCTCCTTATGCAAGGATGGTGACGGAA
This sequence comes from Pygocentrus nattereri, assembly GCF_015220715.1. Classification (NCBI taxonomy): domain Eukaryota; kingdom Metazoa; phylum Chordata; class Actinopteri; order Characiformes; family Serrasalmidae; genus Pygocentrus; species Pygocentrus nattereri. The sequence continues at coordinate 17,368,988 of NC_051224.1, read as the reverse complement.
AAACCGAATTGAGATAATCCAGGTTAGCAAGCCTGTCAGTGAGATTCTGCAGATAATTTCTGTATTGTTTATTAGAGTGGGCAGTGTAAGATATAATTTGACGCAAATAAGCCTTAAGAGTTTCCCAGAGAAGAGCTGCAGAAATAGTACCATCTGCATTAAGATGTAAGAAATCATCTATAGAAGAAATAATATAGGTGCAAAAATCATCCTCAGCTAAAAGTAAAGAATTAAGCCTCCAGAAAACAGTATGACGGGGAAAACAGAAAAAATTAAATCTAGTGAAAGAGGGGCATGATCAGAGATGATGATCGGGTGGTAATCAACTGAGGATATGTTCGGAAGAAAAGAATTGGAAATAAAGAAATAATAAATACGGGAATAGGACCTATGCGCATTTGTGGAATTGTAATGCCTCCAAGGGTCACAGATACCATAATTAGAAAAAAAAGTCAAGCACCACTTGGGATGTGTGTGAAGGGACGAGAGTGGAGGAAGAACGATCTAATACTGGATCAATAACAGAATTCAGATCGCCCCCCCATGATCAAAGAATGGGTGTGAAGGGATGGAATAGAGCTAATTATTTTACGCATGAACTCAGGATCATCATAATTAGGTGCATAAAAATGTACAAGTAATACCGGTTTATTTAGCAATATGCCTTTTACAATTAGCCACCTCCCCATTCTATCAGAAATAACCCTCTCCATTACAAATTAAGTTCAGATCTAATCAAAATAGCAACTCCTCTGGTTCTGTAGCTATAAGATGAATGAAAAATCTCACTCATATTGGCTACCCGCAATTTAAAGTGGTCAGAATTGCTTAAATGTGTCTCCTGTAAAAAAAAAATCACATCAGCTTTCAAACGCTTCAAATGTGCCATAACCTTGAATCTCTTAGTAGTATTATTGAGGCCATTAACGTTCCAACTTACAATTTTTAGGGATGCCATAGAAAACTAGTTGTAAAAGATAAAATAATAATGAAAAAGACAGAGTACCTCGGGGGAAGTGAAGATAATAAAATAAAATGAAAACTATGGAGAAAAACACACACCCATATAACCCACCCCACGGAACACTGACCACACCCACCCATTATATCAACTATTTGAACAAAGCTCAAACACAGAGCTATCCCAGATAAATATACTCCTGGTAACCTAGCAAACCTCGTCAGAGAGTCCAACAAAGCAAAATATATAGTCAATGTGCAGGATCAACCTCCTCCTGAATTTAAAGTCTTACTATGGTATTACACAAAAGTATAAATGCATCAGTTCCAAACCATTTCCAAAATCAGCCAGCGTGCAAACCCCGCACGAACTGTTCTGCCTCTTTAGGACAGTCAAAAATCCGGTGTTCCCCATTAGCAGTAATGCGTAGACGTGCAGAATAAAGTAGTCCATAACGTACCCCATCCATTGAACGTTGAACGCCGCTCGTGCCTTAGCGACCCTCACAGTATAATCCAGGAAGACGGACAGAGACATGCCTGAGAGCGACTTTCGGGGTTGAAGCCTGGCCTGTTTAAGGATATTAACACAGTCTTCGTAGTAATGGAGTCGAGCAATGATCGGACGAGAAGGTTGACCGGAACTCTGCTTTGGGGCCAGTGATCAGTGTGCTCGGTCGATTCGTGGCAGATCGGGTAACTGGAACGCGTCTTTGAGCAGTGTAGATACATTAGATGTTGACAGAGTAAAAGATCCGTCCTCCGGAACTCCAATAATGCGAATATTCTGTCTCCGCGAACGAGATTCTAGATCGTCACGCTTGGCCTCCAGGTCAGCAACAGTCTTGGTCAAGGAAGCAACAGTGGTCTGAAGTTGTGACACACCATCCGTGCGTGCTGAAAGTGCTCGCTCAACTCCGCCTACAGTGGTCTGAAGAGTCGCTACATCAGATTTTAAATCAGCAAAGTCACAAAGTAAATCCGTCTTCAATGCAGAAAGGTCTGACTTAATGTTAGAATAATGTTCGTTCATTCATCACATCACAAATTTCAGCCACTGCCATGTGAACAATTTCAGAACTTAAAGCTGCAGTGTCCGGGGTCTGTGTGGGATCAGGGGGCGCACTCGAAGGGCTCGATACGCCACTCGAATGTGGGGATGCGGCACGAACTGCAGGCCGGATCATAGACTGTGAAAGTCCGGCAGCATGACCACGGTGTGAAATGGAACCCGATAAGTGCAAATAAGGTAAAATACATGATACAGTAGGAGATTGACACTCCGGCACGTGAAATAATACAAGTTAAAGAAGGCTTTGCGGAGCCCCTAAAAAAAACACCACTACCCCCTAAACAGGCAAACTGGAAGTCCACCTTTAGAATTCTTAAATCTCCATGGGTCCACAAGTCCTAGTTCCAAAGTCATGTTGTTAAGTGTTTTGGTTGTTTTAGTTTGGGGTCCTCCCTCTGCTGGTGTTCTATCTAATCATCTTGTACAACATTAAAGTCTCCTCCTACTACTATCATGATCAAGCTTAATTTTAATTGACACATTTTTAGCCAATAATTGAAAATTGTTAAAGTACTTGAATTTTAACTGAAATTGTAGACTTAATCGTTTCGGATATCTGTATGCAAATGTCTTTTGTTCTCTTGTACATGTTTTGGCTCCTGTCGCGACTTACAAACCTGACAGAGAGGTGCCAGGTGTTACATATTTCCACAGAAACCTGAAAGTCAACTTCTATAAGCAGCTGCTTGCTGACCTTCCCCTGGAAATAAATGGCACAGCTGTGGTGAGTCATCCAGGTTTTTGGGCACCACCATCTGCAGCACCCTTCAGTGGGACAATAACATTTCTACCATTGCCAGGAAAACTCAGCAGAGTTCTTTTCTGCATCAGCTCAACAAGCTCTATGTCTCAAGTCTTGGATATTGGGATGCAATTTTTTTGCCGTCCTGAAGCCCAAGTTCACTCTCATCCAATGAGAGATGACAGTGGAGTTCTTTACTATTGTAGACAGCAGTTCTAAAGAATCGCTGAAACCCAGCAGGGAACTCGTAGGCCCTTCTGGGCTTTCAGACTGTAATGATTTCTGGGAGCCAAAAAAACTTTTTTTTATTGTCCTGCACTTTTTGTAATCTTGTGTGTAGCATTCATGTTGTACCAGTAAAAACAGTCATAAACTGTTCTTCATGCTGTTGTGGATTAATGACAAGGAAGCTGAATTCAACTGAGCTGAATGTACCTGGCATGAAACTGGATCTAGAGGAAACAAATGCCCATGCTTCTCTGCACCAACCATCCATTGAAGCTGCCCCAGACACTGGAAACTGCGGCCAACTAAAAAGCTGACTCTTTGCTGGATGTACGTAGTATATACTTGTATATGTAATGTTACCCCAACACAAGTCTGTTCTAGTCCATTTGTGCTTTGCCGTTATTACCTCTTACTGTGTGGTTTATATCTGCTTCCACCCTCTAAAGGGCCAGGCTTTAGGAGGTTAGTCCCTCAGCTGAGAGGGTCACTAGCTAGCAGCTCTAACAGAGCTTTGTACATGTCCAGAATAAGATACTGAACTGCACCTGCTCTCCATTATGACAACCAGTTAAAACCTGCTGTCACCAAAATACCTTTTTTCTGTGTCCTTAGGTCTTTGTGCATGTTGGCATTCTTGGTATGCTTGTTATACTTGACAAAGTCTTTGATTTGATGTGATCTGAGCTGCTCTGATGTGCCAAGGCCTTTAAAACATTCTACCTTTGATGGGCCAGTGAGTTCCAAGTTGTATAAGGAAGGTGTTTTGCATAATTAGCATTGCCACTGGTAAGTCATAACCGCACCTTCACCTGATACTCCTTCCCCTCTTTATGATGTGCAGTTGTTGGAAAACCTTTTGTAACATTTTAGGATTGCGTTCATGCATTAATAACTTTTATGATGCAAATTACCTAAATAATAATAAAAAAGAAATATCTTAATAACAAATGCACAGTATTCTGTTCTGCACTGTTCTAAAATATTTGCTCGGTTTTTGTGAACTGGTTTAGAGCCACTGCTGCAGAACAGTATGAATTGTGGCTGAGTGTTTTAAAAGAATGAGAACATTGTAGAGCAGTGCAACATGCAAGAACACTGTGGATGGAGCAGAAGATGCTGCAATAGAATGAAGTGGAACATGCTAAACCAGTGTGAATGGAAGAGAACATTCTGGAACAACCTAAATTGAAAGCAGTCTAAAACAGTCTTTGTTGGGAGAATATTCTAAAACTGTGTCAAACTGGGTAGAATATTCTAGAACAGTAGTTCTAAACCAGTCATCAAATCCAGTCTACATGTTTGCTCCAACTCAGCTATCAACATTCTAGAAGCCATGTAAATAGGATTAACATTCAAGAACAGTGTGAATGGAAGAGAACATTTTAGAACAGTCTTAATAATGTGGGACATTCTAGAACAGGGTGAATGAAGTGCAACATGCTAAGAGCCTAAATGGGGTGGAACATTCCAGAACAGCTTAAATGGTTTGTAAAATGCTCGAACAGTATAAAAGGGTTAGAACATTGTAGAACCTTGTCTAGAATGGTAAATGGAGGGCTCTGTGATTCTGAAACAATGTGAATGAAGGAGAGTATTCTAGAGCAGGCTGAATGGGGAGAAACATTCTCAAACAGACTGAATAGGATTGAACATAGCAGGGTGAACTGGGGGAAACATGTTAGAACCATGTGAATGGGGTGCAGAGTCCTGAAACAGATGGAATGGAATGGAACATGCTAGAACAACCTGGAAAATTCAAGTGTGGATATGATCCAACATTATACAACAGTTAGTTCCAGCCACACAAGCTGATTGGTTGAGATGTTCTAACCAAGAAGTTATTTTGGCATAACGGCATGGTTTTTTCACAAACACTATCACTCCACTGACTCACTGCTATGCAACGACTTTGCGCGCAAAGTAAAAAATAAAATAGCTTCAGCGTTCAAGCGTTCAGCGTAGGGTCTCCTACAGCTGTCAAACAGAAAATGGATACATTTGACCTACAGCTGATTTGGTCAGACTCTGAAGATGGGACTACACTAAATTCCTAAACTGTCATCACCACTGTGCAAGCTTTTCAGTTGGCAGCTGTGACAGAAGAACAGTTGAACAATCTGGAATCAGCCAGAAATGAACCCAATACCATTCACTCAACAAAACGGGCTGCAAAATGCTTTACAGACTGACTGGAACAAAACAACAATATTGATCTAGCAAAGAAATGACAACTGAGCTAAACTTCATATTGCAGCAGTTTTATGGCTCAATTTGATTTGGTCAGACTCTGAAGACGAGTCTACGTGTTTGGCCAGTGGTATTTGGTCAATTTCTGGCTAATTCCAGGTTGATCTTCTGTCACAGCTGCTGACTGAAAAGCTTGCTCAGTGGTAATGACAGTTACAGAATTTAGTGTAGCCTCATCATCAGAGTCTGACCAAATCAGCTGTCGGTCAAATGTTAGCTTAAACGTATTAGTGTGAGGACCTGGACAGTGAACTGCTGACGGTGTAGCAAGTGAACAGAGTTTGTTACTGTGATGTAGCAACAAGCTGCTTGTTAAGGAACTCTAATTTGGCAGAAAGAATTGCTAAAATTAAAACATATTAAAGGCCACTTTCACAGCCAAATTTATTTACTTCTATATTTATTTAACTGTTGTTTAAAAGCAATAGAACACTCAAGGTCATGTGTTGTCACGTATAACAACATGGCTGTGACGATCTATGGCACTTGCCTTCAGCCATGATGTTGTTTTGTGATAACACACAACCTTGTATGTTCTGTTGCTTAAATCACATACAAGCATGCCACACCAGCCTAATGAGTTCGCTGGTGTTTGCTGTAGTGTTGCTGTAGTGAGCTCTAAAGCAGACCAGCCAACCAAAATAAATATGCATGAAGTGAAACAAAGTTTGTGAGTAATGAGCAAAAATATGTTAACCAGTGTGCAGGATCAGCAAATACAGAAAGTGTTTGCCTGAAGTTATTGCAGCAGTTCCTAAATATAAGAGGTCACATTTTTTTTTCATTCTGTGACCTTAACTGTTTAAACCATCTGTTCAGTGTATATATGGCAGTGTGAAATGCTGTGTTTCTTAAATAAGATATCTTTATTTATTATTTAGGTGCAGAATTCTAGATCAAGAGTTCGTCGCCTCACAGCTATACTGAGATACATACTTTTACATAACCAGGTCTTGTATAATTGTATGGCCATTTCTAGATAATTTGCCTATATTTGTATTTTTATTATACATCTTTTCATTAGAGATTAGTGTTTTTGCAGCAAAAGCACACCAAGTTAAATAAATAAAAAATAACGTATCATTTTAAAGACATTTTTGAAAGTTACGTAGAATTGATGTAATGGGTAACAAGCACCTCATTGTCTCACGATACTAAATTTGAGTTTAATTTATCTGACTGTTAAAATTGGTAGTTCTGGTTCTAAACCCCACTGGTTGTTACAAACTAACACTTTTTTGATTATGAAAATTAATCATTATTTGTAGAATTTGTTGACTTGTGTTATGAAAAACCATTGCGCTACTCATGGAATAATCTTTAGATCTTTGTCATTTGCAGCCATTTGGCGACTGAAGCCTATTGTTAATGAACCACATTGCTTGGTGAAATAATTGTTTTTTGCAATATTTGTAAATAATAAATGTACTTTTGAACAGTGGTGTATTGTACCATACTGAATTAAATTGGTGTTTTATTAAAGCAGTAAGCCTTTTGAGATTGTTATTGATTGTACCCCAGTTAAGGGAGTTTTAGTCCTAACTGCACCCATTTCCAGTAATAATATTACTGTAATGTACAGCATCTTGTAAGTTGTTGTTGTGTGTGACTTTCAGTGTTTTTTTTTTTAATTTTTTTATTCTCAGCATTTCAACATTTTTATTTAGGATGATTTAAAAAGCATGGTTAATGGTTAAAATGCATGTTCTTAATACAGAAGAGGGTCAGGTTCAGAGGTAACTATAGAGTAAAGAGTACTATAGAAAAGCTTAGTGACGCAGGTGTACCTCACTGCCCCTCTCTCTGTCCTACGTGTGTGTGGTGTTGTGTGTTTGCCAAAGATAGATGGATGGAGGGAATCGCTTCAGGGAGTTTTTGAGGGATGAGGCTGTTCTATTCTTTTGTGTCCTTTAGAAAGCATGAAGAAAAAGTGCCAGAGAAAAATGGGTGAGGGGGGAAAAAGGCTGCTTTAGTTAGCGGACCAGTCACTGACCATAATAAATTTGGGGATCCATATTCATCAGTTCTTAATAACCTGACATATTGGCCACTTTTCACAGGAGCTATACAGTGCCATTTCAGACTGTTTTGTAGGATAGCTAACCTGAACTGTATTATTTCTTCAGTAAGTTTGATCAAATATATTTTGTTTTGCTTATGTGTATGATTTACAAAATGGGAAACAAAAATTAGTCTTCATAGGTGAGCAAGCAAACCTAAGTTTATAAGTGTTTTATAGTGTTTGAATTCTGTTTTTATTGTACCAGTTGCCTACAGTTGCTAGCATTATGTTAAGTGATGGGCCAAACAGAGGGCCATCCTACCCACCCAGACAGAGTGAGATTAGTTATGATGTCTTGGACACCTGGACACACATGGCTGTGGCATCACTGGGTTCAAGAAGTTGATGATGGGGCCAGTGCTTAGGCTGTTCATTGGTGCAGCCATCTATATACACACCAATCAGGCATAACATTATGACCACCTCTTTGTTTCTATGCTCGTTGTCCATTTTATCAGCTCCACTTTCTATATAGGTGCACTTTGTAGTTCTTCAATTACAGACTGTAGTCCATCTGTTTCTCTGCATACTTTTCTTCAGTGGTCAGAACCCCCATGTACCCTCACAGAACAAGTACTATTTTGGGTGGTGGATCATTCTCAGCACTGCAGTAATACTGACATGGTGGTGGTGTGTTAGTGTGTGTTGTGCTGGTCTGAGTGGATCAGACACAGCAGTGTTGGAGTTTTTAAACACTTTGTCCAGTCACTATCCACTCTATTAGACACTCCTACCTTGTCAGTCCACCTTGTAGATGTCAAGTCAGAGACGATAGCTCATCTGCTGCTGCAAAGTTTGTGTTCAGTTACCAACATTTAAAGTTTCCTAGATAAACAGAAAATTCCAAAAGCATAAATCATGTATTTCACAATGTTGAGTTTGCGAATTTGGCCTATGACACTAAGCAACCGGTGACTCTTGGTTTAGCAGTGTTGCAATCTCTGTAAAAACAAAGCAAGACAGAAAATGCTATCTTTAGCAGTAATTGCTTTTTCTCAGAATGGAGACATCTGTTCATTTTTAATACTAAGCAAACTTCACAAATATCAGTGGTTTATCTACAGTATTTTCAACAATAACTGATGAATCAACAGATCCTTAATATCAGCTGATTTTATCTGCTGAGTGCTGTATTGGTCAGGCCCCAGTGTACTGGTGACAAGACAGGAAGGGATGGGGGGGTGAATACATGAGAAAAATCCTGCTCCTTCTCCATAGAGTAATGGTGCGAGTATGTGCTTTGAAATATTCATCTTTCATTTTATAATTTATGATTTTGGTATCAGGGACTGAATCAAGGACGATCTGCAGACTGCAAGTTGGTTTTTGTGTGTTTGAGTGCTTGGCTCCGGCTATGTTTACAGTGTTCAGAGGAGGTGGTCTGGGCCTCTGTAGTGGCGGTTGGTTTAATGGGTTTTGTTTTGCTGTGGTCAGCTTGGCTCTGTGCCCACTGGTGAAAACCACTGCGTCTGCACACTTCCATATGTGTATGTGTGTGGCAGAGAGAAAATATGAGTTTGTAAATTTTATGAGTATTTAAATGATTAAATACTTAAAAAGGTAATGTAAATGTTATCTAGGTAGACCCAGCCAAGTGTTCTTCCATTGATAAGACCTTCAGGAGCTGGATTGAAGGTTGTACATGTCAGCTTAACCACTGTCATATTTAGGAACTAACAGTGAAACACATTTTGATTGTCAGACCGTGGGAAGTTTTTTTGAGGGGAAAAAACATTGTTCTGAGCCTTCTGAAAGTCTTTGATTCATCATATGTCACGAGTGTTTCCTGAAAGTCTTTTTAAAAATTGTTACATGCATGGTCAAATATATGTATATTAGTTATAAGCTTATAAAACATTATAAAACAAGGCATGGAATGCTTTTTACAAGAGTTTACTTGCCTTCCTAGGTTCCTGTGTTCCCAGTTCTGTTAGCTCTTAATACGTTAGGGAGACCCGAGAAAAGGTGATTCGGTTCCAGGGGTTACCAGAGGTTGTATAAGTCACAGCGGCGAGCAGATTTTTTCAAATATGGATGCATTTGTCCTCAGCTAGACTAGCCTTAATCAGAGTGTAGCATACAGAATCTTGAAACAAGGGGTTTTCTAAAAATGTCAGTGAGCAAATAAAGGGCCCTGGGCATGACCTCAGCTTCAAATGTCTGTGTTTAATCTAGAATGTCCAAAAATGTTTGTGCACTGGCTGAAATAGGTGACTACAATGTGGGACAATCCTCAAATAAACAGGACATAACTTTAATTGCAGGCTACTAGTGGTACTCTGTATGTGACCCTGATACTCTGTTGTGAGGTCAAGAGGTCAAGGTCAAGAGGCTTTTATTGTCATCCCATCTATGTACAAGTACAAAGTGGAGTGAAATTACGTTCCTCCAGGAACAACACGGTGCAAGAAGGAATAAAAAGTACAAAGTGTGAATGTGTAGACAGTGGGCAAACAAAAAATTATGCTAGAAACAATAAATATGATAAATTAATCAGACAGACACAGTAAACAGACAGGACAGTGCAGCACCGACACAGCACTCATTCTGGACATGAGGTAGTGGAATAAGGTGCAGAGATATTTAACATGCTGTGATTTGAGAGTCACGCAGTCAGATGACAAACATAAACACAGCAGTTACTGAGATAGAAAAACCTGAGTAAAACAGTGTAAACACAGTGTAGCAGCAATGATAGTGCAAGTAGAGCATCAAAAGAGGTGTGTGTGTGTGTGTGTGTGTGTGGCGTATGGGGTTAGCTCAGTCCTTGTGAGTTTAAAAACCTGATTGCTTGAGGAATAAAGCTGTTGCAGAGTCTGGCAGTAGTGACACGGATGCTCCGGTACCTTCTGCCAGGCGGCAACAGTGAAAAAAGTCTGTATGAGGGATGGATGGGGTTGTCCACAATGCTGGTGGCTTTCCAGATACAATGTGTGGTGTAGATGTCCATAATGGAGGGGAGAGAGACCCCGATGATCTCAGCTGTCCTCACTATGCGCTATAGGGTCTTGCGGTCTGAGTCGGTGCAATTCCCAAACCAGGCGATGATGCAGCTGCTCAGGATGCTCTGCTCAGGATGCTCTCCACAGTCCCACTGTAGAACATGGTAAGGATGGGAGGGGGGAGATGAGCCTTCTTCAGTCTCCGCAGGAAGTAGAGGCGCTGCTGGGCTCTCTTGGCTATGGAGTTGGTGTTGAGGGACCAGGTGAGGTTCTCTGTGATGTGGACACCAAGGAACTTGGTGCTCCTGACGATTTCCACAGCAGAGCCATTGATGTTCTGGGGTTGGGGGGGGGTTGTTGGTTCTGCACCAGTCTGTTAGCTGCTGCACCTCCTTTCTGTACGCTGACTCATCGTTCTTGCTGATCAGACCCACCACAGTTGTGTCATCAGCGAACTTGATGATGTGATTTGAGCTGTACTTTGCAGTACAGTTGTGAGTCAGTAGAGTGAACGGCAGTGGACTGCTGTTCACTCTACTGACTCACAAGGAGGGTAAAGTTCAGCAACCCCACTGCTGGGCTTTAGTTACATTTAGGGGATCATATGCCTTCAAAGAGGGGGGATGCAACACTTTGTTACCTACCCATAATTCTTCAGTGATATGAAGCTGAAGTCAGATATTTTCCAGCAATATTTGCCCTCAGTCTTAACAAAAATCGAAACACCCTTCCCCTACACATGGATGCGCAAAACAGAGGGCTAAGTAGTAGGGGCAAGGGGTGAAATAGGATTGGACCGAAATGTCAAGAAGTCTAAACCTTTTAATGGGAAATTGTGTAAATATGATTTTTTAAAAATGTATTTATTTTTGTGGGCAAACGGCGTAAGTTGGATAGCATGGCAGGGATGCGCCTCGTTCCACATCATTGCCTTCTAAATCTGCATTTGTCACCCCAACACCGTACCTCTAGTTGTTTCTCTCATCTCTCTTCTAATTTCTCTTTCTCCTCTTCTCTCTCTGTACATCTCACCTTTCTTTCGCTCTTTGGATTTTATAGCTAGATCCGAACTGTCATTGGAGTCCTATTTAACCACAGAAATGTTTATTCATTGATGGTGTGGCCATGAAAACTGGAATGTGTGCGTGTGCCAGGTGGGAAATGAATGCGTGACCTGTCGAGGTGGCAGATTGTAGCAGGTGATGTGGTGTATTTGCGCCAGTTGAGTGTGTGCCAGTGTGCGTGCTGGGCTACATTTTCTCCTCCGCCCCCGCATGTCTGTGAGGCTTCCTCCACCCCCACTTACTCCTCACTGTGCGCGTGTGTGTGTAGCTGCAGGTTTAATGCTTGACCTGTTGAGCTGGCAGATTGGAGCAGTCTCTGAGAGCCGTGCCAGTTGGCAGGCGATCAAGTGTGTGTGTTTGTGTATGAGCTCATGTCCATATTGTTTGCTATGAATGAACAGACTGAGGTTAGAGATGCAAATGTATTTCTAACATTTGTTTATTGCTGGGCTTAACACTCTCCTAATAGCTAAAATGCTTCTGTGCAAGCGATACGGCATTGCTTTGATTTAATTACAGTTGGATTATTCTCAAAAAACCACATCAAAGCATGTACATAAATAATTATCTTAAGAGTCATGCAGGTAATAAATATCCGTATAATTTTGTAGATCACTTGGAGCTCTATGTGGTAGAGCAAATAAAACGATATATTTAAAGTTTTTTTACCCTAATTATCATTGCTGCAGTGCATCTACATGTCTTCTTTACTAATATTTAGCTATTTGTTGTTTTTTTTGCCTTGTTAATTAGAAAAATAAGTTTGGGTTACTTTTAGCTGTTGATTTCTCTTAATTGTAATGTTTTCTTTGTAAACTCTAAGGGGTGTCATAGAGCATGGATAACAAGAGAAGCTCAGTGGCTGTTAATGTGTTGCTGTATTGAGAAAATGCACAATACTGTACTTTGTCAAATGTGTTACAAATATATAAATGTTTTCATTAGCTCTATACCCCTTACCTGGCAATGAGTAATGTTTGACAACTTTAAAGGGTGGAGTATATTTTGTGACTGTCCAAAGAAAAACAAGTATTTCCAAAACAGTAATTTTACAGGAGAAAGCAAATTGTTCTTTGCTTATGTTGAAATACAGGTTTTTGAAAGATACAGGTTTTGCTTTGGGCAGTGATGATTTGTTCTTTAAATGTTTAAGAACGCCCATGAAGGGTGGGAGGCAGTACATTTGTTTGAGGTTCAATGCGTTTAGAGAGCAACAGTGAGTAATAGTTGTTTATTTAAAGTTTAATACTGTTATGGAAGGCAATAGGGAGTTGTGTTTTATACATTTCTTAACACCTTTAGAGGGCAGAAATGATTTGAGCTAGAGCTATGTCTTTATTCAGCTGGGAGATATTGAGACAGCTATTAGTATTAAATTGTTACATTAATGTAATGTTATAACAATTTATTCCGCACAATTTTGATAATCTTCAAGTATTGTGATATTAAACCTTTTCCCATCTCCATTTCATCCCCTTCATTCAGTAACCCATTATTGCTTGCCCCCTCTCTCTCTCTCACTTATACATTCTCATAAGTTTTTGACAAGTAATGATGAGATGCTGTGATGCTTATGATGCTGTCTACAGGCTCTGTGCTTCAGTTTGCCCTCTACCTCTCCAGCTCTCTCCATCCATCTCTTTTGCTCACCCACTCACCCTCTTGCTCTCGCTCTCTCGCTCTCGCTCACTCTCTCTCTCTCAATACCTTTACTTCTTTCACTCTCTATCAGTATGTGTCTTGTATCTTTGTATGTATCTTTCTATTTCTCTCAGAACCTTTGCCTTTCTCTGTCTCTTTCTCTCAGTACCTTTGTCACTATCTCTTGTTCTGTCCTCTCTCTTTCTCTCTCTTGTTCTTAGGATCCATCTCTCAGTGTCTCTCTCACACCTGTTCTCTATCCTACACTTTCTCATTGTACTCTGCTGTGTTTTGTGCTCTCTATCAGCTCACAGTCACACAGTGATTTATCTAAAATCATGACATCCAGGACATCTGCTATACACTGGCTGCCACACACACACACTTACTGTTCACATGTTTTAGACCCTTCAGAATGATGGGTTTTGTTTAAATTATTTTTTAATCTATAGCCATAATTAGCATATCCAACTGTGCATTGTTTTTTTCCCAAGCAAATGGATTTCATTATTAGCGTTCAGGCATATTTCATTAGTGTGTTCTAATTTCAGACTAAGTTAGCCTTACAGGCACGAACGATCAGCGCATAATGCATGGGCGAGTTTTTTTCCCCCACTCCTGGAGATTCGACAACCGAAGCAGCCTGCGGGCAGTGGAGCGTTGTGCTAGCCAGACAGTATGACCGACAATACTGTTATTAGAATTTCAATCACACACAGGTATAGCCTCACTGTTGATGGAATCCAAACTGGCTGAGGAGATAATTGCTTTTCAGAAGTCATGAATACACATGAGCTGTGTGAGTTGTCTGGCTGTGTAGTATCAGCTGCTGCTCATGCTTACTGCCCTCTTCAACTTGATTTGGGTTGGCTTTAATGGGAAAAAAGGGCTACAAAGGCCTCAAACAGCATTTCCCAGAAAACCCTTGGGCATTGACTAGATGTGTGCTGATATTCAGTGATAAAGTTGACAATGATATTAAACACACAAGATTAGGGATGGGAGAAAAATCAATACAATATCACAGTATTAGGGGATTAAAAAATGTACCCAGGTTGATATTTTAACATGTATTACACCTGTGGACTGTCTCACAGCTGAGATCTGAGAGCTACCATAAGTAGTATTGAACTAAGTGTAGGAAAGTGAATGTTCACCATCGCTAGCTTTGTGCTAACATAACATTTGCAATTCCCACAGCAGAAATTTCCATTGTTAGCATTTTTAATTAAACACAAACTACTTGTGAAGTGAAAGGTCTGCATTAAACTCTATATGCTTGCCACCCTTAGCCTATATTTGGCAAGGTACACAAAAAAAATATTGACACTTTTTAAAATTGACACTTTGTCATTCATAATCGTCCCTTTTTCAGGCGAAGGAAGAACTCCTCCATAAAAACCTTTAGTGAGAATTACGGTGGCATTAAATTAGTCTGAAATATTAGGTTCAGAAATTATTACTGGTGGTTTTGGTAAGGGACATGACATTTCTCACACATTGATCATATGCTGTTTTTTTTATTTTATTCCTGATGTTGAAAGTTTTGGATTAATCTGTATGGAAGACCCATCTTTCAGCTCAGGTACAAACCCAACCGATTTTTGCTAGCTCTTAGGTAAGATTATCTTTATCTGGTTTACTCTAGTTTTCTAAGAATGAGTTTAATATGATGTCTACCAACAAACTTTACAGACAGATGTTACGATCAGGTAGCTAACAAGTGTTTTCTTAGCTTTTAATTTGTCTTAACTGCCGACACTTGATAAACCAGTAAGATTTAACAGGAGTATACAGCGCTCATGTTTCAGATCGAAGGTGCTTACTGGTTTATCAAGGGTGGCAAATACGAGTCAAAATTAAAGAAACTCTACCATAAGTAGGTGAACGGCAACACTGCATTAATTTTTCATGGCTCCCTTCCTGCCCATCAGCACAAAGCATGCCCCTCGTCTAATCATGCTGTCCAAGTACTCTGTAGATACTTCTCTATATACCTCTGGTGTTTGGCCAGAGTGACTGTCTGTCTGTTTTGTCCAGCAGGACTGCAGATTTACCAGCCTATAAATACTTAACATTTGTGCTGTCAAGAGGGTCTTTGCTGTCCTGCTTTTCTTTAGAGTTCCCAAAAGTAGCAATATTGAGTTATTTAATTATTGTTCTTTTAACCTGTATTGTGCCCATTGGCTCAAGTTTTTCAGTGATCCTTCTGTACAAGGCTTACTAGCTGAACGGATAGATGGGGGCAGAGTAATGTGGTGTAGGGCAGGATCTTGTAAAGTGACAGACAGAGGTCAGTGTAAACAGACAATCCCTCCACTCCATCCTATGGTTGGAGCCCATGGGGCTCTTCAGGCACATATAACACTTGTGCTGATGCCATTTCTAAAACAACTATTTTTTTTAATGTGATTTACATATTTTCCTAGTTACTTGTACTGGTACGAGGAATAAAAAGCCTTGTGTAAAATGTCTTTCTCAGCATCTAATATTGCTCTGACCAGATACGACATTAGCTTTTGCATTAGCTTATTGGCAATAATGCAATCGATTACACATACGTTAAGGTATCTAATGTATTTTTTGGTTCAGGTTGTTTAATCTTAACGGGAGTTATAGCAGAATATTTGGGGCCTCTTTCGTGTGAGTCTCATCATTTTCTGATGTCTCCTGATGGTTTTTTACCCTTGGAGCTATACAGAGCTAAATGGGGGTCAAGCTTCTTTCTAGCTGTTTTGTGTGGTTTTGACAGCCTAACTCCCTTATTCTAATTACAATAGCATTCTTATTTTTAGTAATGGATTTGATAAGTGCAGATTCTTCACTATCTGGTGTGAGGCAAACAAAAGTGCAGGAAATCTATGTTGTAGCTTGAATTCTGTGTAGTTTTGTCCATTTCTGTAGATACACTGTCAGAAACCACATAAACAAGTCTCTGAGATTTGTGTGATTTGTGTTAGCTTAATTTGCCTCATAGCTCCAATGCCAAACTAAAGAAACAAACTTTTGACACCAGGCATCTCTTATATTTAGGAAAAGAGATTAATTGTATTATTGTTGTTTAGCTATACCTTTAAGACATTTAGCTAACAATGTGTAAGTGCTATTATTGCTAAACCTGCTAAAACCAGAAAGTCATATATTTTTATCATGCATGTTTGAGGCAGGATTGTGGTCAACGTACAGAGCTCAAATGCTTTGGACACATATTGAACATGCACACAGATCTTTTGATGCTGTTCTTGATGGTTCTGTGTCCATTTCAGGTTTTTTTTTTTTTTGGTTGACATTTAGCAGGTGTTTTTGTCCAGAATTTCCTTTAGCAAATTGGCTGGAATCTACATACATACTTTTTTTTTTTTGTAAATGAAAGATATCTTTACATACAGGAGTCAGTGCTTATACGTAGATATATAAACACATAAACATTACCTGCATTACTTGAACTAATTGTAGGCACCGCTCTACGTAACACTCACTCTTGGTGGCCCACTAATGGCAAAATCATTAGTGTACTGTTTGCACATGTTCTACATGTTCTGTGTATGTGACAGACAAAGAGAGAGAGCAGGGGAATGTGTTAAGTGTTTAATTACTCCCACTGTTGATGTGTAATTGAATTCATTATGGGGACAGGATGCCAAATCACCTGCTAAACCCTCTGTCTAATCAACACTGAGTACCGAAGCAGACCTTACATTATATGCGCACACACACACACACCACACACTGTAGTAGACAGATGCCAAAGCTGCAGACTAATTAGTGTCTAATCATACATGACTTTATCAAACATGGAGCCAAACTAAAGTTTAATGCTCAGCAATAATTGAATACTGTGTGTGTGGGTGTGTGTGTGTGGGTGTGTGTGTGTATGCATGTATTAGTGAGTCTTTGTGCGTGATCATTTTTCCTTGAACAAATACTCATTTTGTATTACACTGTACAGTCTCTCTGAAGCATCAAATAAGAACAAATACAGTTTAGGATCCTGTGGATGTTCTACAAGTAGTAATGGTCATATACATGTAATTAGCTAATTAGCTATGATGATTTTACAAGCACAGACACATTTGTTTATAAGAAAAACATTGTATCTCCTTTTCTGTTGTTTTTCAGTTTTTGACATAATTTGAAAATGCTTGATATGATAAATGAACCAAAACGATGACTTGGAAGAAGATCTGGTGATGTGACTGATGTACATTCAAAGTATTTTTTTTCATCTTCAGTAAAATGATCATTTTGTGTGTGTGTGTGTATGTATGCATGCATGCATGTATGTATGTACAACTCCAATTCTAATGAAGTTGGGATGCTGTGTAAACCTATATTCAATTGAATACACTACAAAGACACGATATTTAAAGTTCAAATGGATAAACTTTATTGTTTTTTTCCAAATATTCATTCATTTTGAATTTGATGCCTGCAACACGTTCCAAGGAAGTAGGGACAGGGGCAGCAAAAGATTGGGAAAGTTGAGGAATGCTCAAAAAACACCTGTTTGGAACATTCCACAGGTGAACAGGTTAATTGGAAACAGGTGAATGTCATGATTGGGGATAAAGGGAGCATCCCTGAAAGGCTCAGTCGTTCACAAGCAAGGATGGGGCGAGGTTCACCACTTTGTGAACAACTGCGTGAACAAATAGTCCAACAGTTTAAGAACAACGTTTCTCAACATGCAATTGCAAGGAATTTAGGGATTTCATCATCTACAGTCCATAATATCATCAAAAGATTCAGAGAATCTGGAAAAATCTCTCCAAGTAAGCAGCAAGGCAGAAAACCAACATTGAATGCCCGTGACCTTCGATCCCTCAGACGGCACTGCAATAAAAACTGACATCATTCTGTAACGGATATTCCCACATGGGCTCAGGAACACTTCAGAAAACCATTGTCAGTGAACACAGTTCGTCGCTCCATCTACAAGTGCAAGTTAAGACTCTGCCATGCAAAGCGAAAGCCATATATCAACAACACCCAGAAACACCACCGGCTCTGGGCCCAAGCTCATCTGAGAAGGACTGACACAAAGTGGAAAAGTGTCCTGTGGTCTGACGAGTCCACATTTCAAATAGTTTTTGGAAATCATGGACGTCGTGTCATGGACGTCGGGACAAAGAGGAAAAGGACTATCTGGATTGTTATCAGCGCAAATTTCAAAAGCCAGCATCTCTGATGGTAGGGAGCAACATGGCATGGGCAACTTGCACAACTGTGAAGGCACCATTAATGCTGAATGAGCAACATATGCTGCCATCCAAGCAACGTCTTTTTCAGAGACGTCCCTGCTTATTTCAGCAAGACAATGCCAAGCCACATTCTGCACGTGTTACAACAGCGTGACTTCGTAGTAAAAGAGTGCGGTACTAGACTGCCCTGCCTGCAGTCCAGACCTGTCTCCCTTTGAAAATGTGTGGCGCATTATGAAGCACAGAATAGGAGAACGGAGACCCCAGACTGTTGAGCAACTGAAGTTGTACATCAAGCAGGAATGGGAAAGAATTCCACCTACAAAGCTTCAACAATCAGTGTCCTCAGTTCTCAAACGCTTATTGAGTGTTGTTAAAAGGAAAGGTGATATAACACTGTGGTAAACATGCCCCTGTCCCAACTTGCACATGTTGCAGGCATCAAATTCAAAATGAGTGAATATTTGCAAAAAACAATAAAGTTTATATTTTGTCTTTGTAGTGTATTCAATATAGTATATATACTATATACACATACACATGTGGTCCCCACCTGCAGAACCACTCCTTTATTGAGTGTTTCTTGCTAATTGCCAATAATTTCCACCTGTTGTCTATTCCATTTGCACAACAGCTGTGAAATTGATTGTCAGTGTTGCTTCCTAAGTAGACAGTTTGACTTCACAGAAGTTTGATTTACTTGGACTTATATTGTGTTGTCTGTGTTCCCTTTATTTTTTTGAGCAGTGTGTGTGTATATATATATATAATATATCCATCCATCCATTTTCTAAGCCGCTTCTCCCTCAGGGTTGCAGGGCTACATACATACATACATACATACATACATATATGTGTGTGTATATATATGTGTATAAATATATATATATATATATATATATATATATATATATATATATATATATATATATATATATATGTGTACATATGTGTATATATATATATATCCATCCATCCATCATCTTCCGCTTCTCCGGGGTTCGGGTCGCGGGGGCAGCATCCTGAGCAATGAAGCCCAGACTTCCCTTTCCCCAGCCACTTCCACTAGCTCCCTGGGAGGGATTCCGAGGCGCTCCCAGGCCAGCTGGGCGATATAGTCACGCCAGCGTGTCCTGGGTCTTCCCCGGGGTCTCCTCCCCGGTGGACTTGCCTGTGACACCTCCCAAGGGAGGCGTCCAGGAGGCATCCTAACAAGATGCCCGAACCACCTCAACTGGCTCCTCTCGACGTGAAGAAGCAACGGCTCTACTACGAGTCCCTCCCGGATGACCGAACTTCTCACCCTATCTCTAAGGGAGAGTCCAGCCACCCTGCAGAGGAAACTCATTTCGGCCGCTTGTATTCGCGATCTCGTTCTTTCGGTCATTACCCAAAGCTCATGACCATAGGTGAGGGTGGGAACGTAGATCAACCAGTAAATCGAGAGCCTTGCCTTATGGCTCAGCTCTTTCTTTACCACAACAGACCAGTAAAGAGCCCACATCACTGCTGACCCAGCACCAATCCGCCTGTCAATCTCCCGCTCCCTTGTACCATCACTCGTGAACAAGACCCCGAGATACTTGAACTCCTCCACTTGAGGCAAGAGCTCATCCCCGACCCAGAGAGGGCTCTCCACCCTTTCCCGCGTGAGAACCATGGCCTCAGATTTGGAGGTACTGATCCTCATCCCAGCCGCTTTACACTCGGCTGCAAACCGATCCAGTGAAAGCTGAAGTTCACGGCCTGATGTCCCCAATAGGACCACATCATCTGCAAACAGCAGCGATGTGACCCTGAGGTCACCAAACCGGACACCCTCCATCCCCTGACTGCGCCTAGAAATTCTATCCATAAAAATTATGAATAGAATCGGTGACAAAGGGCAGCCCTGACGGAGTCCAACTCTCACTGGGAAAAAGTCTGACTTACTGCCGGCCATGCGAACCAAACTCCTGCTTTGTTTGTACAGGGCCTGAATGGCTCGTAGCAAAGAGCCATGTACCCCATACTCCCGAAGCACCTCCCACAGAATACCCCGGGGAACACAGTCTAATGCCTTCTCTAAATCCACAAAGCACATGTGGACTGGTTGGGCAAACTCCCATGAACCCTCCAGAATCCTGGAGAGGGTAAAGAGTTGGTCCAGTGTTCCACGACCAGGGCGGAACCCGCACTGTTCCTCCTGGATCCGAGGTTCGACTATAAGCCCGACTCTCTTCTCCAGTACCCCTGCATAGACCTTACCAGGGAGGCTGAGGAGTGTGATTCCCCTGTAGTTGGAACACACCCTCCGGTCCCCTTTTTTAAAAAGAGGCACCACCACCCCAGTCTGCCAATCCAGTGGCACCACCCCTGATGTCCATGCAATGTTGAAAAGGCGTGTCAGCCAAGACAGCCCCACAACATCCAGAGCCTTGAGGAACTCGGGACGGATCTCATCCACCCCTGCAGCCCTGCCGCCAAGGAGCTTTTTAACTACCTTAGCGACTTCGGCCTCAGTAATGGACAAGCCTATTCCCGTGTCCCCAGACTCAGCCTCCTCACTGGAGAACGTGTTGGTGGGATTGAGAAGGTCCTCAAAGTATTCCTTCCACCACCCAATGACGTCTTCAGTCGAAGTCAGCAGCACACCATCTCCACTATATACAGTGCTAGTGGCACACTGCTTTCCCCTTCTGAGTCGCCTGACGGTTTGCCAGAATCTTTTCGGAGCCGACTTAAAGTCACTTTCCAAGGCCTCACCGAACTCTTCCCACACCCGGGTTTTTGCCTTGACAACGACTGAAGCCGCAGATCGCTTGGCCTGTCGATACCTGCCAGCTGCCTCTGGTGTCCTGCAGGCCAACCATGTCCGGTAGGACTCCTTCAGCTTGACGGCATCTCTCACCTGGGGTGTCCACCACCGGGTTCGAGGATTACCGCCCCGACAGGCACCAACTACCTTGCGACCACAGCTACAGTCAGCCGCTTCAACAATGGAGGAGCGGAACATGGACCATTCTGAGTCAATGTCCCCCACCTCCCCCGATATCTGGTCAAAGTTCTGACGGAGGTGTGAGTTGAAGATCAATCTGACAGGTTCTTCTGCCAGACGTTCCCAGCAAACCCTCACTATACGTTTGGGTTTGCCTGGTCTGACTGGCATCTTCCCCCACCACCTGATCCAACTCACCACCAGGTGGTGATCAGTTGACAGCTCAGCTCCTCTCTTTACCAGAGTGTCCAGTACACATGGCCGCAAGTCCGATGACACGACTACAAAGTCAATCATTGAACTGCGGCCTAGGGTGTCCTGGTGCCATGTGCACTTATGGACATCCTTGTGT